>NW_006922169.1:300388-302446 GCF_000298275.1 Orycteropus afer afer
GGGTCTCGTGGTTTGGTTTTGTTTCCCAGGGCTGCCGTAACAGAAATATCACAAGGGGGTGGCTTTCCAGAACAGAGGGGTACTTTCTCACAGTTCAGGCTAGAATTCCAAACCGAGGTGTTGGCCGTGTCGGCCCCTTCTTGGGGTTTCTCTTTGCTGCTGTGGCCCTTATTGCCCTTGGTTCTGCCTCTGTGTCTGTGTCTCTTCTGTTCTTTTTGTGACTCAGTGATGAGACTTAGAACCCACCCACTGGAGCGGGACCGAATTAACATGACACCTAAAACCCTATTCCCAAATAAGGGCCCATCCTCAGCTACAGGGGCCAGGGCCTCAGTGCACACCGGGGACACCGTGCAGTCCAGCAGGTGGGAAACCCTGCTCCGTGCACCTGGGAGGAGGAAACTTCAGTGCTGGGCAGTCCTTTCTGCCTCCTCCCTCGGGTTTCTCATGGTGGTTAGTCGCCCAGCTCTGAAAACACTTCCCCTTTTGCCCTTTTTGTTCTCTCCTAGACAGCAACATCCACACAGCCGCTGTGGAGTCGAGTACCACAGAGGGAATCAGTGCCCGGTCCACGTCAGCCTCATGCTCGCCACCGTGGACGAGTCTGTCATTGGGCTCCCGTGTTGGTCATTCCATCTCACTCACCCCTGCCGGCGGGTTTCTCATGGTGGTTAGTCGCCCAGCTCTGAAAACACTTCCCCTTTTGCCCTTTTTGTTCTCTCCCACACAGCAACATCCACACAGCCGCTGTGGAGTCGAGTCCGACAGAGGGAATCAGTGCCCGGTCCACGTCAGCCTCACGCTCGCCACTGTGGACGAGTCTGTCATTGGGCTCCCGTGTTGGTCATTCCATCTCACTCACCCCTGCCGGCCGCTGTCTACTCCACAAAACAGGATGTTCCCTCCAGAGGCCGAGCCCGAGGACGTGTCCAACGTGCTGTGTGCTCCGTGAAGCCTTCAATGGCTGAGCTTCAGGAGCTCATCTCCAGACCCTTCTTCCTAGTCTCTTAGTCTGTGAGCTCCTGTGTTTCCTGCGTCACGAATGAGAGGATGACTTCAGCCAAATGAGCCAACGAGGGGGGTTTTCTGACAGCTGAGAAAGCCTCTTTGGTGCTCCCTGGGGTGGCTGCCCTCCTGGGTCCCCCAGGGACATGCCCTCAACAGGCATTGCCTACCACACACACATCGCCCAGCGGACGTGCACTCAACAGGCAGTGCCTACCACACACATCGCCCAGTGGATGTGCACTCAACAGGCAGTGCCTACCACACAAACATCGCCCCCAACAACACTGCCCAGGCCCTTGGATCCAGGGTCCTGGGCCCACTGCCAAGCCAGGAAACAGAGCAGGGCAGCTATAGCTGAGAGGCCCAGAGGCTGCTCCTCCCTGCCCCACCGGAGATGTCCCCTACCCAGGGGTCCTGACTCAGGGGAGGGCGGCCGTGCCACTCCGCCCTGGTAGAGAGGGGCCTTGCCGTCGTCGGCCCAGAGCGGCCTGGCCAGCATGGATCTGGGCACAGACTCTCAGGCACATTCAAGGAGAGGAAGCAATATGGAATTTAATCTGCAAGTAGCTCCGAGCCTGCGTAGCATCTGGAAATCTTGACACAACTGGGGCATTTGATTTGACCGTTAGTGATGCAATTTTTCACTGTTGACACAAATGCGTGCAATGAGCCAGTAGACCTCGCATCAGTGGAGCCTTCCAGCCATTCTGCAGGCTTTCCACCCAATTTAAAAGTCCAGTGGCTTCAGAGGGAGTGCCTGTCACTTGAGAAGCCAGCTGCCGACTTACACGGATGCGCCAGCCTGGCAGGGGGACCCCAGAAAGCCTCAGCAAGGTGGCCTTTCCCGGGTCTGGTCAGAGCTGGGGAAGTGCAGGGAAGTGAGCTACCGTGAGGGAGGCCTCCTGGGCACAAACGTCAGAGGGTTCCAGGCAAGACAGGAGGTCACAGCCCTGGACCTTGAGCCTGACAGAGATGCTGTGGGTCCCTGCTGAGCACTTATACACTCCCTTTGCCCAGTGGCCCATCCTGGAAGCAGGTATGTTTTTAGGC
>NW_006922169.1:303142-305305 GCF_000298275.1 Orycteropus afer afer
ACATGCTAAGGAACAGTATGGAATCCGCTGCACACACCCTAACACACTAAGGCACGGTAATTATTCTACTGCACGCACCCTACACGCTGAGGCATGGTATGGATTGAGTTGTGTCCCCCACACAGATCCCTCTGGAATCTGTAAATGTCACTTTGTTTGGAAAGAGGGTCTTTGCCAAAGGTATCAGTTAGCGTTAAGGTCAAACTATCCCTGGGTAGCACGTATGGTTAAGCGCTCAATTACTAGCCGAAAGGTTGGCGGTTAGAAGCCGCCCAGAGGCACTTCAGAAGACAGGCCTGGTGATTTTCTGAATGGTCATGGCCCTGAGAACCCATGGGGCAGTTCTGTTACTCACACATGGGGCCCCCATGAGCCAGGGTCAATTGGACGGCAACTAACAGCAACACAGTGGAGCAGGGCAGGTCCTAATCCCCCCTGACTGGCATCCTACAGGAGAGGAGAGGCACAGAGGGAAGCCACGTGGGAAGGTGTGTCTACACGCCAGTGAGCGCCTGCAGCTCCCAGAATCCACGTGGGAAGATGCGTCCACATGCCAGTGGGCGCCCGCAGCTCCCAGAATCCACGTGGGAAGATGCCTCCACACGCCAGTGGGGGCCCACAGCTCCCAGAAGCCGCGTGGGAAGATGCCTCCACACGCCAGTGGGCGCCTGCAGCTCCCAGAATCCACGTGGGAAGATGCGTCCGCACGCCAGTGAGCGCCTGCAGCTCCCAGAATCCACGTGGGAAGATGCGTCCACATGCCAGTGGGTGCCCGCAGCTCCCAAAATCCATGTGGGAAGATGTGTCTACACGCCAGTGAGCACCCGCGGCTCCCAGAAGCTGGGAGAGATGAGAGCAGAGCCTTCCTGGAGGCTCCTGACAGAACATGGCTGCCAACACTCTCTGAGTTTGGACTCCTGGCCTCCAGACCTTTGAGACAAGACTCCATTGTCTTAAGGCCCCCTCAGTGGGACTCTGTTAGGGCCGCCCCAGGACACTAGTCCACTGGAGTGGTGAACCAGGAGCGCCTGTCGCCGGCCTAACACCTTCCTTCTCTGCCTTGGCTTCAGGTTCCTCCACACACGCCCCCCAGCCGGGCCCGTGTGTGTGCGTGTGTGCTTACTGCCATCCCTTCACACGCGAGGGATGCTCCATGGGGCCCCTGGCATCAAGGAAGAGCTCCCATGCACACCAAGGGCACGAGCTTTGTGACTGAGGCTGACGGGCGCGTGCGTCGGCGAGGCCGCGCTCAGTTCCTGTGACCCCAGCAGCTATGTGAGCCCCCATCACACCACACCCCATCCATCGAAGGGAGATGGAATCTGTGCTGGCGTTCCTTGACCCCAGAATGCTCCTCCAACCACAGTGCATGGGGGTGACCAGTGAGGACTTGCAGAGAGAGGCTCTCACCGCCTGGAGGACACGTCCCCGTCCTGGCACACGTGGGCGGCCGCCCTCACAGAAGGAGCAGGTGGGCAGGCTCGCCTGGTCTGGTCTGCTGCGTAGCAAAGGGACTGGCGCTGACGAGAACTCTGAATTCAGCCACAGAGCAGCAGACGAGCCAAAACGTCCTCCAAAGCCTTTGGAGAAAATGCCATCGCAGACGGGAGGGCCACACCCGGGGCCTCTCCGCCAGGCGACAGTGCCCGGGACGGGACCGGGAGAGCACGCGGAACCTGAGGTTCAAGCACGCACGGAGCTCCTGGGGATTAAGGTCCTCACGCAGCACGTGAAGCTGGGCCAGGCGCCAGGCAGCGGCCTTGCCTCGCTTTCACTTTGACGGCTCGGAATCGGGCCACACTCAGCTTCCCACACCACAGAGCGACGAACGGTGTTACAGACATGCCTGACGTGCCCAGCGACACACACAACACAGACATGTCCACGCTGAACCAGCCGCGGGGCTGCCTGACAGGCCGGCCCTGCTCCTTCCTCAGAGTGGGACTGGGTGGGAGCTGGAGCTCCCCTGAGACAGAAGGACCCTCCGTCGAGGTGCAACTCTGCACACACTTGTCCAGGCCCCACCCCGCCGTCCTCTCTACGGGGACCACAGGGCAGGCCAGGACACACCATGCTGGTTTTGCATCATTATCAGCAAAACCTGTTTTGCCGACTTGGGCCCTTAGAGAAAGCAGTACCCCTCCCCACTCCCCGCCCCGTGGT
>NW_006922169.1:305710-310827 GCF_000298275.1 Orycteropus afer afer
CTTGGTTTCTGCGCGAGGAGTGAGCGTGCCCACAGAAGGCGGCACGCATCCACGCCGACACAGACGGCCCAGACCCCGTGTCCTGGACACTCCACCACGTGCCCGTGACACCCAAAGGGCGCAGCTGCCAGGCTGATGCTCATTCACACGTGGCGCCCGTGAGCCCGGGCCCCACTGCCAGCACCTCTCCTTGTGAGCAGCCCGGCCCGTCCGTCTGGAGGTCGCCTGGCAGCCTCCTGTCTCGAACCTGACCCCCTGCGAGGCGGGCTGAGGACGCTCTTGCCCGTCTCTCCGGGAAGCTCGTGGAGGGGCAGGGTGGCAGCGCCACAGCTGCCCGGCCCCCTGGGGGCTCCCCCAGGCCTCTTTCTGCTTCCCTTGGCCTCGTGCTCCAGTTTCATTTGCAGCCTGCTGACATGGTGACCCCACTGTGAAAGAGAAGGTGCCACGAGGGGGGAGGTGCCGGGAAAATGCCCAACAGGCAGCATCTGGTCACTTCTGGATTTGACAAGGGCTTGGGGCACCGGGCCTGGCCGCCACTGTCACCGAATTAGCCACACGAGACTCCGGCTACACGATGCGTTCCCCCTGGGCGGGGCACACCTTTGGCTTCTTGGTTGCTAAGAGTGACCACTAACTCTGTGCTGTGTGCTGCTGACCACAGGACCGTGCCACCCCGACCAGCCCTTTGTGGGTAGCACGCTCATCCTGTGTGGTGCGGTGGACATGATGCGGGTGCACTTCTGACTGTGTCAATGACAGCGATGTCCTCTCTCCTCCAGCCTTATCAGGGCAGGCTACCTGTGGGCCGGCGGGCTGCCCCCCAAGACTGTGCAGCCACGTGCCCTTTACTAAAGGATGGGGTGACCAGCAATGACCCGTGTGATGCAGACAAGGGCAGAGCCTCCACCCATTTCACATCAAGACTCTACTAAATCATGGTGTGGCCGAGGCAGTCGTGGCACTGGAAGGACCACGTAGACACGTGTCCTGCATGAGTGGTCCCACAGCAAGGCACAGTGGTCATTCCTGTGCCCCATGAAGTGAGCCGTGATTTAAGAGGGACACGTCCGTCCAAGCGCCCCAAGGGACACTCAAGTGGAACAGTTACCAATCGGTCTTCTGTGGATCGTGGCTTTAACAGCTCTTCACTGCGTGCCCAGGACGTGCCCCAGTGCAGAGCAGCACCATGGAACATGCAACACGCCAGGCCACCTGTGATTCCTTTTTTACAGAGTTACCGCCAGGCAGCAGTTCCCCACGCGGTGTCTGGAGACAGCTTTGTTGTCATGATGGCTGTATGCGTGCTCGCTACTGACACCCAGTGGGTGGAGGCCAAAAGTCAAACCCACTGGGTGGGTACCGACTCAGAGCGAGCCCGCGTGACAGAGCTGACCACCGCGCAGGGCTTCCTGGCTGCTGTCTGTGCAGGAACAGGCCGCCAGCTGTTTCTCCTGCAGAGCCACTGGTGAGCCGTTGGGGCAGTTACCGTGTTCTCGGGCGCTGCACGTTGCACCTCCCCGCAGGCCGTGTTCTGGGCTCGGGGTGCCGGCTTTTCTCGTTTGGCTCCCCCTCACAAAACCACCACCCATCAGTGTGGTGGACAGACCTGGAGGCTTGCCCTCTCACTGTCCCTACACTGGGCACTCAGAGGCTCCAGACGGGGACCCAGGGACGGCTGGGCCAGCCCCCACACCCCCAGGCCATAACCAATCTCTCCTAAATGCCTGAACCCCCAGGTGACCCTGGAACCTCTGTGCTGGGCACTGGGAGAGGCTGTAAGACCCCTTCAAGTCCACCTGAACCCCCAAAACAGGTGGGATAAAATCGGGATTGTGCTGCTGTACAAACGGGGGTTCCTCTCCAGGTGAGGGGCACACTACCCTGGTGGCTTGGTGGCCTTCTCTCAGCTAAGCCCCCCCTTAGTGATCACCCCACTGCTTCCCAAGCAAACTGCTGATGGAAGGAGGTGCCAGTTCTGTGTCAACCTGCCCAGCCTGCAGGCTCACCCCAAAGCACCCAAAGCTGCTCTCAGGACACGCGGCAGCATCGTCTCTCCACACAGCCAAGCAGTGAACACAGGGCACCTATTTCAAAAGCTCCACCTTTCACACCCTGCCTCCTGCGCTACGGTGGGAGCTCAGAGAGCGAAGGGCTTAGCTGTCAGTGTCCGAAGCCACAACGGGCTCCTCCCAGCTCACCGGAGGCTCTCGGATCTGGAAGGATGCCTTCCACAGCTGCTGCTGTCAGCATGACTGGCCGCGTGCGGCCGCGGCGTTGACAGTGCTCCTGCGGGCTGTGGCTCCTGCAGGGACATGACTCTGGCTAACCTCCTCCAGCAGTGTCTGGGGAGTGGCTTCTGGCTCAGGGATGAGGAGATGGCCCAGTATGGGTGGCCCGGCTCCCTGATCACGCATCTGGGGGCTGGCCACCGGCTCAGACAGGCGCCCGTCCTGTCTGCGTCTTTGCTCTCGTGTTCCTGACTTCGTCTTCCTGCCCGCCTGCCCGCCATGTCTCTGAGGAGCACGGCTCCTGGGGAAGTGGCTCCTTTTCCCTCTGAGCCCCAGCACCCTCCCCTCACACGTGCAACCGGAATGTTCTACATATTCACTGCCCTGGTCTCTCTGGTGCCGTGGAGTCCATCCTGACTCCCAGCCACACGACAGGACAGACTGGAACTGCTTCATAGGCTCTCTAAGGCTGTCACCTTTACAGAGCCTAGTGGTGCAGTGGTCAAGCACTCGGCTGTAACTGAAAGGTTGGCAATTTGAACCCACTGCCTAAGGCACCTGACTGCTAACCAGAAGGCTGGCGGTTCAAACCCATCAGCCACTCCTCGGAAGGAAGGTTGGGCAATCTACTTCCGTAGTGATACTGCCTTGGAAACCCAAGGAGGGGTTGTTATGAGTGGGGTCCGACTCGATGGCACATAACAACAACAGCCTCTCCATAGAAGAAAGATGTGGTAGACTGCTTCCATGAAGACTGATAGCCCTGGAGACCCTGTGGGCAGTTCCACTCCATCCTCTAGGGGCGCTGTGGGTGGGAATGGACTCCACGGCAGTGGGTGTGGTTTGGGCTTTGCTTCTGTGAAGACTGACAGCCTTGGAGACCCTGTGGGCAGTTCCACTCTGTCCTCTAGGGGCGCTGTGGGTGGGAATGGACTCCACGGCAGTGGGTGTGGTTTGGGCTTTGCTTCTGTGAAGACTGACAGCCTTGGAGACCCTGTGGGCAGTTCCACTCTGTCCTCTAGGGGCGCTGTGGGTCAGAATGGACTCCAGGCAGTGGGTGTGGTTTGGGCTTTGCTTCCATGAAGACTGACAGCCTTGGAGACCCTGTGGGCAGTTCCACTCTGTCCTCTAGGGGCGCTGTGGGTCAGAATCGACTGACAGTACACAGCAACCGTCTTTACAGAAGCAGACTGCCACATTTCTCCTGTGGAGCAGCTGGTGGGTTTGAACTGCTGGCCTTTCAGTTAGCAGCTGAGTAGTAAACCGCTATGCCCCCAGGACTCCTTTCCCTGGCTCAAAGGGGCATATCCTGTTTCCACCTGGACTTGAACAAATAGGTAAGCTTCTCCTTCAAGTCAGAACCAGGGAGGTGAACGGGCCAGTGAGAGTCGCTAAGGGTGAGAGCAGACAGTGCAATCACACGTCATGATGTCTGGCAGCTGGCTGCCACCTGGTAGTCATCGGGTTAAACAGCGCCCTGTGGGCTAAGGTTCTGCTGTGATTCATCAAGAAAGACTGATCACTAGAGAAGGATGTGGTGTGTGGTCAGGCAGAGGGTCAGCAGAAACAAGGGAGACCCCCCCGTGACATGCATGGACACAGTGGGCACAACGGGCACCCACCACCGTGTGGGTGGTGCAAGGCCGGGCAGTGTTTGTTCTCTTGTAGGTAAGGTCGCCAGGAGTCAACATCTAACAACAACAGATCACTGACCAGTGACCTGATGGTTATCAGTGGTTATCAAACAGTGACTAGTAGGTTAAGTGGTGATTAGTCGACCTACTGATGGGTTAATAGAGCTCCTATAGATTTCAATCTAGCCATCAAAACCCTCCCATCCAACCCGGGCAGCTGCACTCACAGATCTTATTAGTTGGAAAACTGAAAAAAATCCTCCTTGCCCAAACCTGCTGACTCTATTAGCTTAAGGGCTTTCAGGAAAAGGGGCTCAGTTTTGAGTAAAACCCATATGGGCTTTCCCGAGGGCCCACCCAGCATCTGCAAAAGACCCTCGCTGTCTGGTAGAAATCAGAGCAGGAAAACAGGATCTCAATCAATTGCTGTGATCAATGGCTGCAGAAATGCACAGGTCACGGGCTTGCCGATGAGCGTGCAATGGCATCACATTATGGCAAATTGGCCCCCGCCCCGGCACTCTTCAGCGCTGGGGCCTTTGTGCCTGGGTGGCCGAGCACTGGGCCATGCGGTGCCCAGATGGGCAGTGCCACGTTGGTGTAAGCCCTCTCCCTGCCCCCAACACCTCAGTGCTGGGGGACTTGCTGGCTTGGACGCTGAGCTGAGAGAACGTCCTGGTTCCATCCATGCGTGTGCGCTAGGGAGCGAGGCATGGCACACACCCCGGAGAGCAGTCATGCGATTGCACACGGTCGCTTTGTCATCTCATTCCCTCCTCTAGGCCTCAAGGGACATGAGTGCTGGGTCAGTCTGCCTGCTTCCACAGCTCTCCAGACCCTGCTGCCAGGAGGAAAAGAAACTAACTCCTCTGGGCACACGCAGACGTCCCTCTGATAAATTCCCCACTTCAACCGGAGGGAACAGCTGATGAACACAAAGTAAAAAATCACACACACACACGTGTGTGCTTAAGTACATGTGTATAACCTCTTATTCACATGCACACGTGTGTGTGTAAGTACGTGTGTATAATCTCTTACTCATGCACACACATGTCTGTTTAAGTATGTGTGTATAACCTCTTATTCACGCACACACATTGTATACAATGGGAAGGTGTGTGTATACACATACACATATGAAACCCACTGCCAGCGAGTCAATTCTGACTCACAGTGACCCCCACTGGATTTCCGAGGTGGTAAATCTCTGTGGAAGTAGATTGTCCATCTTCCTTCCATGGATGGGTTTGAG
>NW_006922169.1:317262-318484 GCF_000298275.1 Orycteropus afer afer
GTCTCACTGCTGCCTCCGGTGTTTACTGGAAACTTCCAGAACTTCAAAGCAGGTGGGAGGGGGGCTTTGGAAGGAGAAAGCTCTCCTCCCAGGAACCTGGAAGGTGTTGGGGAGCACCCCAGGGGGCCTGACCCTGGTCCGAGCTATGGCAACGTCTGTAGGGGTGTCTGCACAGGGCTCCTTCAGGGCCTGGAGGAAGGCAGGGCTCATAAGGGACGCGGGCTCTTCTTAGACACATCCTGAGAGGATGGGAATATGGAAACTGACAGTGTGGGAAGGTTTGGGTGAGTGAGGACAACGGGGTGTCCAGAGGATGGTCTCACACTGCCCGCAGGGTGGGGCGACCATACTGAGAGGCTGAGCCGCAGTCTGAAAAGACAGAACCACAGACCCACCGCCGTCAAGTCGATCCTGACTCCTGGCGCTCACGTGTTACAGAGCTGTGCCCTCCGCAGAAGGCAGGCCGTGGCGCCAGTTAGTGCCCGCTCCCCCGCTGACCAAAAGGAGGGCGGTTCGAACCCGCCCAGAGGGTCTGCCCAAGAAAGACCCGTGAGGCGCGCCTGTAAAGATACAGCCCACAACACCCCGTGGGACGGTTTCACTCTGGCACACGGGGTGGCTGTGTCAGCACTGACTGCTGGCACTGATCAGTGACAATCTCCATGGACACAGGTCGCCAGGTCCTGCCTCAGCAGCACAGCTGGGTGGCTTCGCACTGCCGACCGCTGACAATGGAGTGCTTTACTGCCGTGCCACCAGGGTGCTTCTGGAAAAGATGGTAACACTCCCAGAACCAGGATGGGGTAGGAAGGGTCACCATCTGCCCGGGTGCAGGGCCGCATGGGCTGCCTCTGTGGCCTTAAGGAGAGATACGTGGGGCTAACGGAAGAAGACACCCCTCAGCAGGAGAGCTCACGTGTGCACGTGTTTATTACATGGCAGGCACATGGGAGCTGCTGGCTCCCCACCCTCAGCCAGCTGGGGGGCTGCCACCCCTACTTCACATGCAGGAAGGCTGACTCTTGGAGTGATTAGGTCACGTGAGACGAGTGAGGGCAGGATTCAAAGCCAGTAGCCATCACAGAAACAGTATCAGCCTAAAAACAGGTTCCAAGGACATGGATGAACCTTGGAACGTCCCTGAGAGGAGCCGTCACGGTAGAAGCACGCCCAGTGCCTTGAGGCACAGTGTCCGGGACAGGCGGATCGGCCAGCGTGCCCT
>NW_006922169.1:319344-324313 GCF_000298275.1 Orycteropus afer afer
ACTGCCTCGGAAACCCAGAGGGGTCGCTATGAGTCGGGTCCGACTCGATGGCACATAACAACAACAACAGGGTGGGGGGGGTGGGAACAGAGGGTGGCTGGACAATTCTGTGAGTGTCATGGACACTGCTGGTGGCACGCTGTGACAGGTGACTGTGTAGGACAGTCCCAGCCCGGGACGGCTGCCACATACAGGGTCCACGATGAACGACTTGTCTGAAGACTCCAGGCAGCTTCAGAGAACCCACGGAGGGAGACAGAGGCTGCAGTGGGCGGGAGATGGAGAGGGCATCGGGGCTGGCCGGGCCTGCTGTCCAGGTGAGAGGGGGCAGGTGGGGGCTGTCCAACCTTCTTTCTCACCGTGCTCAGTCAGAGCAGCAGGGTGTTGCTATCACTGGCCTGGCCTGGAGCCATTTTCACCCAAGCACTAAGATGGTTTATAAGGCATTTGGGGGAAATAAAAGTATCTAAGACTCTCTATAATTTTAGAGGGCAGATCTGGCCACCAGGACAGAGCCCAGGAGGCCTGGCTGCAGAGTCACCAACGAGGAGGCCAGAGAGCGGGTATAGAATGGCCTGGGCACAGCCTCATGAGATTAAACATGGGCCCAGAGAGAGCTGCCCTCTGGGGTCTGCCCCCAATGTCAGGCCATTCTGTACAGAAAAGTCTGAGATGCCCCCTCCCGCCAGCTACCTACCCCCCATTTCTGCTCCATTAATACTGTTGTTGTTATTTCCCATCGAGTCGGACTTGACTCATAGCAACTCCTCCTTGGGTTTCTGAGGTGGTATCACTATGGAAGTAGATTGCCTCATCTTCCTTCCGAGGAGTGACTGGTGGGTTTGAACCACCAACCTTCTGGTTAGCAGTCAAGTGCCTTAGGCACTATGCCACCAGAGCTCCCAATACTGCTGTTAGGGGTCATCAAGTTGACTCCAAGTCCTAGAGACCCCGTGTGACAGAGAAGAAATGCCCCACAGGGTTTCCAAGGCAGAACATCTTTACAGAAGCAGACTGCTTCTCCTGCACAGCGGCTGATGAGTTTGAACTGCCGACCTTTCAGTTGGCAGCTGAACACTTAGCTGCTGGCCATCAGGGATCCTATTAATGTTGTTGTTGTTGATATGTGCCGTCGAGTCAGACCCGACTCATAGCGACCCCCCCGAGGCGTTATCACTATGGAAGTAGATTGCCCAATCTTCCTTCCAAGGAGTGGCTGGTGGGTTTGAACCGGCAGCCTTCTGCTTAGCAGTCCAGTGCCTTAGCCACTATGCCACCAGAGCTCCTCCCATTAATATTAGACCTACTTCATTGGCCTGAGTCAGAGGGCAGGGAAAGCTACAGCTCTGTGCTCACTGGGACCACAAAGTCCCTCGGTCTGCGTCTCTTGGGCCATCCCCACAAAACACCACTAACAGTGGGTGGCTTTGAGGGATGGGAGTTTACTGTATCAGCGTTCTGGACGCTGGGAGTCAGAACTTAATGTCGGCAGGGCCGTCAGCTCTGGGGGGGCTGTTTCTTGTGGCTTCCAGCTTCTGCAGCCCCGGGCGTTCCCCAACAGTGCCTGGCTCACACACAGCCGTGGCTCACAGTCCTCACACGGTGCCTCCCCACCTGTTTGCTTGTCCTTCTATAAGAGGTCGTCCGAAGGGATCACTACTGGGCCCCTCCTGCTGCAGAATGACCTCATTACATGACAAAGAAAATCGTGGCCCCGCAGGTCCCAGTCACAGGAACGGGGAGAACACTTCCACGTATTTCGGGGGCACTCTTCAGCCCACAGCACCCCCTCTGCTCGTCCACAGCCCAGCTGCGAGGTTGCCTCCTTGGGGCGTGTCCCCCCACCCCCGGCGGGCCCTCCAGCTCACAGTCACAGCTCCCCGTGAACCCCGACAGTACCCTGGCACGCACTCATCCACTTGTATCTAAGAAGCTCTGCAACTATAGAGGGCCCCTTCCTACAAGGGCCAGCCTCACAGTCAGCATGCCTCAGACCCACAGCGGGCATCCAGCAAGACTTGCTGAAGGAATCGACCTCCAGGATACGGAGCACGGAACCAGGGCCAGCTCTTCCCGCCACCATCCCACCGCGCTCCCAGCCCTGGGAGCTTGTGGGTGGACATGAACATGGACTCAGCCCCTTTGGGACGACACCTGTCCTGCCTCTGCCATCTCCCCAGCAATTCTCTGCCACTGAGCGCTGGCCCAGCTGGCCTCCCCGCGCTGCAGGGCCCCACAGTGTCACTGCTGTCAACTGCGGCTGAGCGGGCCCCGCTCCTGGGGACCTCACACACAACGCTGCCCGGTCCTGACCCGGCCCCACCATCGGGACCAACAGGGCTCCTCGCACCGGCTGATTGTCACGAGCAGACGCCAGGCCCTTCTTCCTGGTCTCTCAGTCTGGAAGTTCCACTGGAACCGTTCAGCACCCCAGCCACACGCGAGCCTCGCTGACAGACGCTGGCTGTGCACGAGGTGCCGTGGTGGGAACTGAACCCAGGTCTCTCGCGTGGAAGGTGAGGAGTCTATCCCTGGTCCACCCTGTCCCCCCAGCCCCCCCAGTGGGGAGGAGACGCTACTTACTCAGCAGGCAAAGCTCCCAGCAAAGCGGCTGAAATCGGGCCCATTTATGGCTCAGAGCCAGGGGTCGGGCAGGGGTGACAAGCACCCTGTGGCTGCCACAGGAAGACCCCCCAGCACACAAGCCAACACATTTCAATATTTGATTTGAGCCCGAAATTCCACCATGCAGAGTATTTATTTCCCTACTGGCACCTGAAGGAGGCCTGGTGGTGCAATGGTTCAGTGCTCAGCTGCAACCTGCAGGGTTAGAGGTTTGAACCTACCCCGGAGCCCTGTGGTAGAGAGACGTGGCAATCTGCCCCCGTAAAATGACGGCCTGGGGCACCCCGTGAGGAGCTCTGCTCTGTCCAATGGGGTCACGTGAGTCCAAACCACCCTGACAGCACCTGGCGACAACGTCGGAGACTGGGGCGTTACCAACAAGACCCCGAATGGCTGCCCTGCCCACGGAGCTCCCGGGAGGCAGGGACCCCGTGTGTGTGCAGGGCCCCAGCCCTGTGGTGCTGGCTTCTAGCCCCCGGGGCTCACATCCCCCTGGCTCCCAGGACTCCCAGGGAGCTGTAGCTGGGACGAAGGATGGTAAGGAGCAGAACCAAGTCTCCTCGCTCCTCGCCGGGGAGCAGTGGCCGCGTCTGCCCCACACTTCTGCTGTGCAGCAGACAGTCCGTGAAACAGATCCTACCCTCATGGGATGGCGTCTCCCTCTGTCCCCCCAAGGTTACTGCTTATCACCAGGACATGCATGACAGACGCACGGCCCCCAGGAGCGAGCTCGTGGCCTGCACCGCAGGTAGGAGGGAGATACAGCGGGCTGTTCTCTGCCCTGCACGTTCACACCCGCCATGGACACTCAGCGGCACACGCCTGGGAGAAAACATCGCATCAATGTCATATGGAGTGCGCCTGTGCCAGCCCTGAGGGACACGGAGGCTTTATGTTTACTTAACAGGCTCTGGCCTGTCACTGCCACGCTTATAACAAGATGCCGGATTCTTCAACAACTGGCCGAGTGAGAAACAGTCACGGCTTTCTATCCGTCTTCTCACTGAACCTATTCCCCAAAGACAGGGTAATGCTGAATGGGTAAATAGTCAGTATTGACTCCCAGGAAATCCGTTAGGGGTATACTGTCCCACAACTAAAAAAAGTTCCCATAGCAAATGCCACGAACCCACAAGTGCCCACGACAAACACCATGAACCCGCACGTTCCCATGACAAATGCCATGAGCCCCCAAGTTCCCACGACAAACGCCATGAACCCACATGTTCCCATGACAAACGCCACAAACCCACACGTTCCCACGACAGATGTCATGAACTACGGGTCTGAGAGGAGGACAATGCTCCACATATCAGAACCTTCTAGAAATTTCCAGGATTTGTCTTTACTAAGCCAGAAACGCTGAACTTTGCTCTGTAGCCAAGATCCATGGGAGGTGGGGTGGGTATCTGCTCTAGTCATTGTTTTATCCTCAATGCCCTATTACCTCCCCATTTCCTTTCCATCTACCCACCTATCCACTGACCCACCCACCCGCCCACCTAACCTCTTCTTGTTGAGAGGGTGCCCTTTGTCAGGCACCATGGGAGGCCCTGGGGTGACAGATGTGTCCCTGTTTTTGAGTTCACACTTCAGTGAGAGAGAAAATAATCAGAGCCAACTGCAGGCAATGGGACATGTGGCACCATGAGGGTGGACACCCTGGGCTGCTGGGTCAGGGCGGTGCCTGTGCACACGGCCAGGAACAGAGCTGTGTGGCCTTCTTGACCCGGGGTGCTCTGACTGCGGTGCCCAGACCAGCGGCATCAGCGTCCCCCAGAGATGCTGCTGTTCTGACTCCCGTCACCTTCCCTGACAAACTGAACTTTGGTGACCAAGGTTGAGGGCCTTGAGGTGGGGAGATGAGCCTGGGTCATCCGGGTGGCCCCAATGTCCTGATGGGCTCCTTATCAGGAAAAGAAGAGGTCCGAGTCAGAGAGGTCTGAAGATACCGTTCTGCTGCTGGCTTTGGGGACGGAGGAGGGGCCGTGAGCCAAGGCCTGCAGGCAGCCTCTGGAGGCCGGGAAAGGTGAGCGATGGATCTGCCCCTGGAGTCCCAGGGGGAGCCAGTCCTGCTAGCATCTTGCTTCATTCCAATGAGACCCATTTTAGAATCGTGTCACAGGACTACAGTACACTGTGCTGTTTTAAGCCACCAAAGCTGGGGGGTTTGTCGTCTCAGAAGTCACAGGAAGCTAATACTCTGAGGGGCTTGTTTAAATACATGTTCTTGGGCTCCCAAAAAACAGAAAACCAAACCCACTAAGAGTTGATTCTGACCCACAGCGCCCCTAGAGGACAGAGTGGAACTGCCCACAGGGTCTCCAAGGCTGTCAATCTTCAC
>NW_006922169.1:324993-326398 GCF_000298275.1 Orycteropus afer afer
GAAGCAAAGCCCAAACCACACCCACTGCCTGGAGTAGATTCTGACCCACAGCGCCCCTAGAGGACAGAGCGGAAGTGCCCACAGGGTCTCCCAGGCTGTCATCTTTATAGAAGAAGACTGTCATATCTTTCTCCTGGGGAGCAGCTGGTGGGTTTGAATCATGCACCGTTTGGTTGACAGTGAGTACTTTAAGCCTGTGCCACCATGGCTAAATCAGAAACTCTGGGCTGGAGCCCAGAAATATGTGTGTTAACAAGCCCACCAGGGGCTCTGCTGCTTGGTCAAGTTTGTCCTCATCGCCCCAACACTAGGCGATGGAACTTTGTTTCCTCATCCCTCAGACAGAAGTCACAGGCCCGATGATGTTCGATGGGAGCTCTGCTTGTTTGTCTTTTGGGTGTCGGGGTTGTTTGAAGGCCTGCAGGTGGTCGGTGCTAGTGGAGATTTGGGAACCTGACCTCCAGCCCTCAGGCTATCACAAGGTTCACGTCACAACCTCAGCCTGGGACGTGGCTTCGAGCACCCACGAGGTGACAAGCTGAGCCACCCTGGTGCCCCTGATTGCTCAGCCCGGTTCAGCTCCGGGTCCAGCAACCCCACTATTTTCACTTAACCTCTGGCCCCAACAGACAGCACCGAGCACCAAGAACCCCGTGGCCGCGGAGTTAACCCAGAGCCCCGGTGTGTCTGTGCGGGGCTGCTCCACAGGGCTCTCTTGGCTGTATTTTCACAGAAGCAGGTCACCAGGCCTTTCCTCCGTGCTGCTGTTGGTGGGTTCAAATTGCCAGCCTTCAGGTAGATGAAAGAAGCCAACACCAAGACACCCTGCCTCTTTCTCCCAACCCCAGACGCCACTGCCCTCTCGGCCGGGCCGCAGCCGCTGGAAGTCATTCACAAATGCACCCACGGAGCCTCTGCAGGGTTGTCTAGGCACCCCTATCCCAGCCACGGGGACACCCTGACTTTCCTGATGCCTGAGAACTCCTCCTGGGGTGTCTCAACTGCCCTCTCAGCCCTGAGCCTCGTCCGAAAGCAGCTGGCTTTCCTGGTGACGGCTGTGACCCCCTCCCTGCTGCTGGACGCAAGACTCCGGGACAAGGCTCTGCTCCTCACCTCCCTGCAGAACAAGGCTGGGAACTGAGTCCTTGACATACACACAGTCAGAGACCTCCATGCCGTCGGACGCAGTCTTGCCACCTTCTGGGTGATTTCAAACTCATTTTCATACGTGGCAGAAAATCTTCACCCTTGAGAGAAAGTCTTTTTCATGACTTTGGACAAAAGAGAGCATTTCTTCTTTTTTTTTTTAAATTGTGATTTGGGTGAAGATTTAAAGAGCAAATTCACTCTCCATACAGCAGTTCACATATACTTTGTCTCATGTCATTGAGCACAGTTTACCACA
>NW_006922169.1:327553-328989 GCF_000298275.1 Orycteropus afer afer
TTCCTTAACTTTTACAATAATGGATTAATACCATATTTGTCCTTTTGTGATTGACTTATTTCACTCAGCATAATGTCCTCCAAGTTCATCTGTGTTATGCAGTGTTTTGCAGATTCTATATTATTCTTTAGTGTTGCATAGTATTCCATTGTGTGTATGTACCATAGTTTGGTTATCCATTCCTCAGTTGCTGGAAAAGAGAGCATTTCGACAGAGCTGGTGAAAAGCCCCTGGGTCATGAAGTGCTGGTACAATCTGCATCAAATTATGTCTCAGACTCAACTGTGTGTGTCTGGAAGGGGGGAAGCGGCTGCAAGGGTGGCACCCCACCTCCCACCGAGACGTCATTGGTGGGTTCTCTCCTTTATCTGACAGCCGACGATTCATCAGTACACACGGCATGATCAAATGCGTGTCAGAGAAGCCATCTCACCTTCTAGAAAGTGACCCATCTGCTTTTGAAAGAACCAAACCAAAAACCAAACTCACTGCTGTGGAGTTGGATCCAATGCACAGTGACCCCTCCTTGGGTTTCCGAGGTGGTACCTCTATGGAAGTAGATTGTCTGATCTTTCCTTCTGAGGAGTGGCTGGTGGATTTGAACTGCCAGCCTCCTGGTTGGCAGGAAGGGCTGAAAATAGCAGGAAAGAGGAGGGAAATCATGCCAACTCAGCCCTGGGCCACCTGCAGGGCGTGGTCCTCAGCTGACTGAGCCTCCACGAGAGGGGGTGCCCCCCTGGTGCCAGGTGACCACCCCAGCCCCCCTTGTGTCCTCCGTCCGGCTGATGCACTGAGAGCACTAATGAGCAGCAGTGACAAGAGGGCTTTGAGACACAGCCAAGGACTCCTAACGCTGCCCTACATCCACACGTCACGGGAAGACCAGTTGAATTTAGAAACCATCTGAAGAATAGATTGACAAACTGAACACCAATGACCGACGACGAGATGAGTTGTGCGATGACATCAAGGACATCCTACATCAAGAAAGCAAATGGTCATTAAAAAGACAGGAAAGGAAAAAAAAGAGTGAACGGATGTCAGAACAGACCCTGAAACTTGCCCTTGAACAGAGAGCAGCTAAAGCGAATGGAAGAATTGATGAATAAAAGAGCTGAACAGGCGATTTCGAAGGGTGACTCGAGAAAACATAAAGTGTTGTAATGAAATGTATGAAGACCTGAGTTAGGAAACCAAAAAGGAAGGACATGCTCAGCATTTCTCAAGCTGAAAGAACTAAAGAAAAAATTCAAGCCTCGAATTGCATTATTGAAGGATTCTGTGGGCAAAATATTGAATGATATGTTGTTGTTGTTGTTATTTGCCATCGAGTCAGCCCCGACTCCTAGCGACCCCTCCTTGGGTTTCTGAGGCAGTTATCACTACGGAAGTAGGACTGCCCAACCTTCCTTCCGAGGAGTGGCTGGTGGGTTTGA
>NW_006922169.1:329745-339580 GCF_000298275.1 Orycteropus afer afer
AATTCCAGGACACTTGATTGTGCTCGTGAGGAACCTGTGCATAGACCAGGAGGCTGTTGTTGGAACCGAACAATAGCCTCAGACGCATGTGAACGGTGCAATGACATGTGAACGACATTGTTAATGCACCCGGTGCAGTCTGCCACGGGAAGTGCTTTGAGGCCCACTGCCTGAGTCGGAGCCCACACCAGGGACCTGCCTCCTCCCAGCAGCCCCGCCTCCTCGATCCAGTCACACTGACTCCCATTCGCTGGTGGTGCCAAAGGTTGACGCTCAATTACCAATGTGAAGGCTTGTAACCACCCAGCAGCAACGCCCGGGAAGGACTGGCAATCTACTTCTGGGGGTCCACCCTGAAACCCGAGGGGGTGGGGGTCCACCCTGAAACCCGAGGGGGTGTGGTTCTCCTCAGGGGCCATGGGCTTGTCACGATTGGAGACACTCCGTGGCACTATTTTGTGTTGTTGTCATTGTTTGTTTTTCCACCCCAGCTTCTGCCCCACCCTCAACAGTCTCTCTCCACCTGCCAGCCATAGGGCCCCTTTACCTCCGAGGTCACATCTACCTGAGGCCCCTGTCACATAGAGTGATAGCTAAAGTCCTCACAGCCTTTCCTCCAGCCTGTCTGCCCCGCGAACCGACTGAAGGACAATGTTTGCTTCTTGTCACGGTCCAGTTGATGGCATCCACGAGTCCCTTTGCCAGGTAAGATGACATCCTGGGGACCACAGTGTAACACTCCTGCCATCTCAGCTTTGAACAGAGGCTGGTGCAGGGCTGAGATGCCGTCCCAAATGAATCCCAGACAAACAGCTGTCCCCGCCCCCTGGGAGCCCTGACCCTGCACCATCCAGAGGGCCAGGGCCACATCTGCCGACAGACCCGCAAGCCGAAGAGGACAGTAGCGAATACGGCAGTGGCCGTACCCCACCCAGGCCAGCGGACCTGCCAAGCCGCAAAGCGGGAAAGGGCTCCCTTATCCAGCCCTTCTTCAGAGGCACGCTGCTGCCACACTGAGACCCTAACCGAGATGCGGCTAGGCACAGGGACACCAGAGCTGGCTTTCCTCCCAGGGAAACCGCCAGGCTTCCTAATGACCTCCGTTCTTGCCAGGCCCACAAGGCAAAGAGGGAAACCTCACGGTTCCCGAGGCACTGATTAGGAGGCTGTTAAGGACTGTGCTTGTGAGCTGCTCACCAACATGTCTCCAACGGCCAAGAGACCTGCTGTCACAGGTGAGGACAGACATACTGGCTTCATGTAATCGCACAGGTGTGTTACCTTACGGAGAAGACAAACCAAAGCAAACTCACTGTCAACACGGTTCTAATTCATAGTGGCCCCCAAACCAAACCAGGTGCCCCGAGTCGATCTGGGCTCATGGCAACCCATGTTGTCAGAGGGGAACGTGAGCCACAGGGTGTCCCGGGGCCGAGGTTTTGGAAGGACACTGTCAGGTTTTTCTTCTGAGGTGCCCTGGCCGGACTCACACCTTTCAGTTGGAAACTGAGTGCAAACCGTGCGTTCCCGCAGGTCCTACCACGATGGCCCCGGAGCCCTGGAATCGGCTGCATTCATGAGGGGAACGCCGTGTGCATGTTCTTGCATGTCTGCAAATATGGCCATTCTGAGACCCTCTGACCAGTGTGCCTTCAGCAAAAACACCTGACACCAATGCCAGCCCAGAGGAAACACACCTGAGCCAAGCCCACAGGAGACACACCTGAGGCCTTCTCTAGCTTGGTCACCACAGTCGCCTTTTTGTTTTGAAGTCTCTCATCTTTCATGACCTTGAATAAAGTCTCTAAACCCTCTGCCTCCGTTTTTGTGTCCTGGGAACCTAAAGAACTACCTGTCCGTCTCACCAGGGATCCTGGAGAAAAGGCTTTCGATAAGAGAAAAAAGGCGTAACACTAACAGGTGAGGCAGGGCCCTCCTAAGCTGCTTTGAGCACAGGCCTGAGGGCTTATCTTCCCAACCCTCAATCCCAGAAACCTCCCAGAACCATACCCACGAATTGTGCAAGTCACCCCGTTAGCCTCGGCAGGGGCAGCCAGTTTCGGGTGCCGCGTGCAATTCAGAGAAGCCACCAGAGCTGTGCTTGTTTTGTGAGCAACTGCCCCAAGGTGTTCAGGTGTCAAAAACATCTCTGCGTGCTTGGGATCAAGAAAAAAAATAATATAGTGACCAGTTGTAGGCTGAGCCAGAAGTGCTGGGTCACTCAGCCGTGGGAGGCCCGGAGCAATGGTCACCTGGCTGTGTGAGGACGAGGTCCCCTCACACATCTGCTGGTGTCTGCTCTGGTCCCGGGCTGGCTCACATGCTGGAAATGCAGTTAACACCCACGTCTCCATGAGGCCTGTGCCACGCACAGGTGCGCAATGCAGGTGTAGGACAATATCAAGGGCAGTCACACAGGAAGGTCTTGCATGTCCACTGCTGTGTCACCACACCTCCCCACAATGCTCCATGACCTTGGCCCATCCCGTCCCCGTCTCACAGAGGAGGTAGGTGGTCAAGGCCCCACCCCAGGTTGTACCGTGGCCTGAAGCCAAGGCTATGTGCCATGTTTGTCGAGGAATCATATAGCTCCTTGTCTGAGGAGGTGGCTGCCCAGCACCGTGGGCTCATCACATGCCTGCTGGCTCAATCTCAGAGCAGCAGGCACCGAGCCACCCAGAGCCCTCACTGAGGAGCAGGGGCATGTACAGGGACCCTTCCCAGCTTCCTCCACTCTGCCCCACATGCCCCAACTCCACCCACTCCTGCCCTCTATTCTCCAGCAAAGTGGAGCTGAGAGAAAAGCCAGTGGCCACAGCGGCCCGTTCCTGAACCAGGCCCCACTGCCGCCTCGGTCTCCAGTACCATGCCTGCGTGAACAGCCTCTCAGAAGGGAGCAGGCTTGTATCTTTCCTGTTTCAGAAGCATAATATCGTCTCTATTAACACACGGGAGGGCTCACAGAACTTTACAGCAGAAACTTTGCACCACGATCCCACCACCCAGGAGGTCCTGAACATTTCACACTTTTGCTTCCAGCCATTTTCCTATGCTGATACATACATACATGAATGCACATATACACACACATACACAATTTATACAGTAAAACCTCTGAAAGCCAGGACCTGTACAAGGTGGAAACCTGTCACAGACAGAAAACACAAATACCTTCCATTAGAACAAGTGATAGAAACGTGGTCAGACTGCACCCTGTCAGAGGTGGAAAACTTGTGAGACCTGGAAAAACAAGGCAGTCCTGTTTTGAGTTCCAGTTCTCCCAGGTTCCAGTGTATATCCACACTACATATGTACACACAGACACACACAGTCACACACACACCATTTAATAGCAGTACAGATACAATGTGCTTGCTAAGAAAGTAGACTAAACTAAAATCTATAGAAACAAAATTCACGTTCCTCCTCATGTCCTCGGTCCCCTGCTTCACCCCACAGCCTGGCCAACAGTGGTGACTCAAGTTTCAGACTTCTTCTCGCAAGCACTGGGTGGCATAAACATGCATCCATTCACATGTGGCCATGACTGTGTCTGCATGTGTGGCGTGGACTGGCACCCCACATAAGATTCAGCTGTCTTTTCAGGCCACTAGACTTCCCTCACTATGGATTGTACCCCAGCACAAAGAAAACCAAAGCCCTCACAACTGGACAAAAAACCACATCATGAAAATGGAGAAAAAAATGGAAGTTGTCAAGGATTCCATTTCACTTGGATTCACAATCCATACCCATGGAAGCAGCAGTCAAGAAATTAAAGGACATGTTGCATTGCGCAAATCTGCTGCAAAGACCTCTTTAAAGTGTTAAAAAGCAAAGATGTCTCTTTGAGGATGAAGGTGTTCTGACCCAAGAAATGGTCTTTTCAGTCGGCTCATACGCATGTGAAAGCTGGACAATGAATAAGGTAGCAGAAGAATGGATCCTTTGAATATGGTGTTGGTGAAGAGTACAGAACATATCATAGACTGTCAGGACAAGAAAAAAGATTGTCTGGGAAGAAGTCCAGCCTGAAAGCCCCTTAGAAATAGGATGGTGAGATTCCATCGCATATACTTTGGGCCTGTTATCAGCAGGGACTAGTAGACCTGAAGAAGGGCATCGTGCTTGGTCAAGTAGAGGGTCAGCAAAGAATTGGAAGACCCTCCACGAGACAGACTGGCACAGCTGCAGTGATAAACTCAAGTTGGCAATAATTATGAGGGGGGCCAGGACCGAGCAGTTCGTTCTGCTATGAGGGTTGCTATGAGTCGGAGCCAACTGCCACACCTAAGCACAACAACTGTTCAAAGGGAGGGGAACAGAAAAACCAGCAAAAAGAAAAACTCTGGAACAGCCAGCCATTCATGGTGAGACCAGCCAATCATGGGTCTGCTGCCTGGAGTGACTTAAGCCATAAAGACACTCTGAGGTGAAGAGCAAAAGACATGGCTTTTGCTAAGCTCATGCATGAGCTGAGACAGACAGGGGTGTCCCTCAGACTCTGTCTCTGTCTAGGTTCTTTCCAAGTTGCTTTTATAGGCTGGGGATTACATCAGAATCACATTATCCAATTTCATTTGATTACAAGTTAAGCACGCTCAGAGAGAGATACAAGGATGTCCTTGGCATGTCTCGTGCTGTTGCATCTCCACCCAGGGCTGTGATTTTTAGTATGCTAATGTTCTCTGGTAGCATAGTGCCTAAGGCACTTGACTGCTAACCAGAAGGCTGGCGGTTCAAACCCACCAGCCACTCTTCGGAAGGAAGGTTGGACAATCCTACTTCCGTAGTGATACTGCCTCAGAAACCCAAGGAGGGGTCGCTATGAGTCGGGGCCAACTCGACGGCAAATAACAACAACAATGTTCTCTTTCACCCAGGCTCAAGCTGTTCCAGGGTCAGCAAACCTCCCAACTACTTATTTCTCAAAAGCTGCATTTTCTTCTCTAATCTCACTGGCAGACACACTGTAGAACTTCTAAGGAATTCCCTGCACTCTTTGCAGGTAACAGGTGCTTCTCCGGATGATAACTGCATTCTTGTGGGGAAACACTGACCATCAACGGGAAGCCCTGCATTCTCCACACAAAGTTGGGAAACTCGCCTTCTGAAAGCAAGCACTCAGTGTCCGTGGAGTTTGGGGAAGGGGCGCTGGAACGCATCATGCTTCCGAGTGCCGAGAGCCCACAGCCAAAGGCAGCTGCAGCAAATGCTTCCTTAATCACCAACGACACACACGTGCAAACGTCCCCTGTGCTGCACATTACTGGCTGCAGGGAAGGTTGGATATGAGCCCTGGGTAGGAGGAAGCGTGAGGCCCAATTTAAGCACGTAATTACATAGATGGCCCATGCGGGCATGTGGATGTGCTGCTGGGAATCCTTGCTATTGTCCACAGGAGTAAACCACCCACCGTCGAGAGACTGGGCTAACTGTCAGCTCTCGGAAAACAAACACAACACTACTTATTTCTGAATTAGCAACCCTAAAGACCTGTGGTTACATTTAAGAGCAGAACAACCCTTTAACCATGCGGAATCAATACAGTGTCTGGGTGATCACCAACGACAGTGCTAGACCACGGGCTCTCCGGAGGTGGGAACTTGTCGGTGTTAATCACGGCTGTACCTCCGTGTCCATCAACTAACATACAGTAAGCGCTTAACAATGTTTGTCCAAAAAAAAAAAAAAGCGGATGAAGTGTTTAGTAACAACCGGGGCTCCCCGGCCAATGTCAAGATAAACTAGCTCCTAACAAGGAGTTCTGGTGGCACAGTGCTTGGCGCGTTTGGCTGCTAACCGCAAGGTTGGTGGTTTGAGCCCAGCAGCTTCTCTGCAGGAGAGAGGTGAGGCTTTGCTTGGTTTGGTTGGGGCTTTGCTCCCATAAAGGTCACAGCCTTGGAAAACCCATGGCAGGCCCACTCCAGCCTGCAGGGCTGCTATGACTCAGAACCACTCGCTGGCAGTGGGTTTGGTTTGCTTTGTGCATGACAACACCAGCCAGGATTTACCATCTTCTGTGTCTACCCTGCTGCACACGTTCTGTTCGCTCTGAGTCGGCCCCCACCTCACAGCTTCCTGTGAAAATGGACGGGAATGCTGCCCAGCTCTGCCCCACGCCCAGCTGTGATCCACAGTGTTGTCGCGGGCCTTCCTCCTTGTTCATCGTAGTCTGGGCGCTCCTCTGAAATCTTCCCAGCATCACAGACACCTGCGGCCTCCTAGGAGAGGTGGGGGTGACAGGATCTGTGTCACATCCTGGATGACAAACGTGGCGTCCACTCAGCAAGCATGTCTATAACGGCTGACGACATGCACGTCTTCATGGTCAGCCTTAGGAGTTCAGTGGTGGATGAAACAGTCCCTCTCCCTGTGCCACACTCAGTTCAGTGGGAAGGTGCACACGGGAGGTTCCAGAAAGGGAAGTACTGACGAAGAAGGGACAACCAGAGTGGAGGCAGGGAGGAGGGACGGATCGCACTCGCAGGGAGGGACTGGAAGCCTCCCCATAGGTGACCTTCAAGCCTCGACCTGGAGGAGGACGAGGGACTTTCTAGGGGAAGTGCTGGCACATGACGTTTCCACAGGAGTGAGCCATCATGTGAGGATGAGAGGCGCTTGGTACGTCCACGGCAACAGAGCAGGGCTTGGAGGCCGAGGTCCCTGACCAAGTGCAGGGACCGGGAAGTCAGCCAGTGCCTGGCCACTGAGGGCCTGGGGGCCCCACGGAGAGTTTAGACCCTACTCTAATTGGGACGTAAAGCCATAGGTAGGCTTGAAGCTAACATGTGGCATGATCTTGTGTCTGTTGTAACAATCCTGAATGGCCAGGCACCTGCAGGGAAGGGGATCACCTGGAGGAGGGTGGAGTGGGATGGCAGAGGAGAGGCTTGCCCCCTTGCAAAGTGCACATGTGACAGGGGACCCGGCCTCGCTCCACTGCCCCAGCACAGCCACGGCAGGCCTGCTTCCCCGTGTGTGCGCTTCGGTTCCACAGGGCAGGCTGCAGGCGGCAATGCGAGCAGATGCCACGTGCTGTCCCCTCCAGCAGGCCACGCCACATCTCGCCTGCTGGGTGGAAATGGTGTCCACCCAAAGGCCCTTGACCAACCTTGCTGCAGGTGGGCGGGCCCCGGGCTGCCCTGGGGGCGGGGTCACCAGGCTGGCAGTCTGCTGTGTGCTTCCTGCAAACTCATCGCCACGCGGAAGCATCTTGCACTTGACGCTACGGCTTCCCGGTCTGCAATGGGCCGAGGGCAGCAGCGAGCCTCCCTCCCAGCCGACCGAGCAGGGCCGACCCTCAGCTTCCCGTCCAGCAGGTGTCGGACCTGCCAGCCGCTGCCAGCAGGAAACAGCGTCTGTCATTAACGCAGGCTTCCTAGGTTCCCTGGCTCCACTGCAGGCAAAGGTGTCTTTCTTCCCTTCTGAAGCTGAGTCTGATGGCAACCTATTAACTGTGACCTGGATGCACAACTTCCAGAATTTCAAAAGTGACTTCAACGGGATCGCATGCAAAGGAAAGGTTTTGTAGCAGAAGTTAGGAGAAAGGAGAAGAGCTTCCGAACAAAATGTGAAACTTCACCCTGGCTTGTGAGGACCCCTTGGGGCGAGCAGCTTTCTGATCCAGTCTCCAGCCGCGCGCCCCTTGACCTTGGGCTCTGGGCAAGAAGGCACACGTGGAGCTCCTTTTTTCACAGGTGTCTGCAGGTCCTTGGCCCCTCAACACGGCTAAGATCTGCTTGTAGTGGTAGGAGAGGGCGTGTCCACCAGCAGAGGGCACGTGGGAAGGTAAGGCTAGCAGGGGCGCAGTCAGCCGACAGCATGACCCCAATTCTCTAATTGGGTCACCCCAAATGGACAGAGGGTGCATCCTCCCACCGGCTCTCCTTCAGAACTATGAACCCGACTCACAGCGGACCCTGGTCTCCCACCTGCAGTCCCCGACCCTGTTCTGGGCACTTCCCTGTGAAGTCACCTGGTCTTCACGCCAACTCTGTGGTCCTGACTGTCCCCTCCCCACTGAACACAGAGACACAAAGACATGGGAAGTGTCTCCTATGACTGTGGGCTTGACTGGAACCCAGGAAAACCCCCCAAAATCCAACCCTGCATTTCATATTTCAATGCCTGGGACCCCTGCGTGACATAGCAAGACCGCCCCGTGGGTTTTCTCGGCTGTAATCTACTGAGGGAGACCCCCAGGCCTTTCCTCCACAATATACTGAGCGGGTTTGAACCGCCAACCTTTCGGTTGGTAGGTGAGTGTGAATGTTGTGTCTCATCGGGACGAACCAGGAAGTGTGCCTCCAGGAAGCACCTTTAACCAGTGCACTAACTGGAAGGGGCCCTGGTTCTGTTAGCTAAGGAATCATGGGATACTCACCAGAAGCACCTCGTTCAATTCCCGCAACAACTGTGGTGGGTGGTACCCTGCCCCCAGCACAGGTGAGGCACAGAGTGCCCAGGGAGCACCCACGGAGCCGGGATTCAAACCCAGCTCCATCAGACCAGAGCCCCAGCTCCTCCCTACCCTGCTGCCCCACGAATGGGTAAGCCAGAAGTCCACCTGCAGGACCAGGGCGTTCTACATAATGTGACGGGGCAGGAGGATCACTAACACCAGGGTGGCTCTCAGGCCAGGTCTGAGCCTTCCCCCCAGCGGCACCCTGCAGACACAGGGCTCTGCACGCTCCCTTCCTGCGGCTCTTCCTTACAGACCGACAATGAATTAGCATTCCGAGCAGGGCCTCTTGTCTTTTCTGTTGCACCGGACGCTCGGTTCACCGTAGGTCTGTGGAGGTGGTGGGATCGGGGTGGCTGCTGAGGCTGTGTTTGCTGCACCTGCACCCCTCGGAGGATGGATGGGCCGTGGGTGGCCACACTGGCCGGCTGAATGGCACTCCTAATTGGGGCAAGCTGCATTTTAGTCTTTGCAAAGCAGTCCTCTGGTCTCTGCCAGCCAGCCTGTGGCTGCCACCCATCACGAGCGGCAGGGAGGGCTGGGAAGTAGTCTGCAGTGAGGGCGTTAATGAAGCTAAATGACAAGTGTGACCGAGATAATGACACGATGGCCTGGTGCCGTGCGGCCAGGTTATGCTTCTGGTGACGGCACTGTGTACACGACTATGGTGGGGTGCTCTCTCATGGTTCTGGCACCATCTCCGTGGGGTCCTGGCAAACCCCTTCCCAAGACTCACAGGTGGCCGGGAACAGGGACCCCCTCCTCTCCACCTCGGGAAAAGCAACCGGCCCCCCAAATTGGGACTGGTCTTGGGGCATCTTCCCCTGCTGTGGCCTTGGTGCACCTCAGTATCTCCAAAGGAGCAAAGGGGGGTTAGCACGTGTGTGCACGAGTGCACACGTGCCTGGGTGCACGCATGTGTGCAGAAGTGTGCACACCTGAAAAAGCAAACCAGTTCATCAGCCTTTCTCCACTTCCCTATTTCTATGCAGATAATGCAAACGTTCCACGTGTTTTCGCCACCGTGCCCACTCCAGGTATCTGCTTTAGCCACTGTGCTCATTTTTTTTTTTTTTTTTTGAACAACATGTAATAAAATGAGGACATGGACAAAAATACCTGGGGTGGGGGGAGGGCACGGCTGGCAGCGGCCCCACCAACGGGCATTATTTTTGCAGCAGTATGAAGAACGCCTTTCTCACTTGGGGGTGGAGACCTAGGGCACACGCTCCTGGCACACGACAGTTCCACCCTCCCTCTGCACGCCACCCTCTTCATACGATCACACGGGAGCCGTGTTCCGAGCCTGCCCTGCTGCCTCAGCGGATCCGGGTGACTCTGGACGAACGTTGCCCAGGGTAAGGGAGTGTC
>NW_006922169.1:340285-345095 GCF_000298275.1 Orycteropus afer afer
TTGAGGCTTAAGTTCCCCCAGGCAAGGGGCACCCTCACCTGTCGGCAAACTCCAAGAGCAGAGGTTGCTCAGAGACCTCTCTGTGGCCAAGCCCATGCACCCCGGGAGCCCCCAGGGACCCCACTTTGCACCCTGCTCCATCAGATCACCCTGGGAGCTCCCAGGGACCCCACTTTGCACACCTCTCCTTCAGGTCACCCTGGGAGCCCCCAGGGACCCCACTTTGCACTCCGCTCCATCAGATCATCCCGGGAGCTGCCCAGGGACCCCACTTTGCACCCTTCTCCATCTGGTCACCCCGGGAGCTGCCCAGGGAACCCACTTTGCACCCTGCTCCATCAGATCACTCTGGGAGCCCCCCAGGGACCGTACTTTGCATCCCTCTCCATCTGGTCATCCCGGGAGCTGCCCAGGGACCCCACTTTGCACCCCTCTCCACCTGGTCACCCCAGGAGCTGCCCAGGGACCCCACTTTGCATCCCTCTCCATCTGGTCACTCCAGGAGCCCCCCAGGGACCCCACTTTGCTCTCCTGACTTTGCCATGAGGAAGCTGTTGCTCAGAGAGTGTGGGTGAGGTCAGGTCACACAGGTGTGGGGCAAAGCCAGGCGAGCCCAGGAGCACATGATGCCAACCCCCGCCCCCAGCATCAGGTCCTGAGGCCCTGGCAGGGTGGCTCTCTGCTGCCGTGGCAGGCAGATGCCTCACCAGGGCTCAGCCAGTGGACATGGGAAGACCTGTGGGCCGGGCACACGAGGCCATGAGGGGTGCAGAGCGTGGGGGGCTGTGTCTTCATCTGTAGAGGAGGTGGTGATGATGGCCCACCCTCGGCTTGCTCCAACGACCACCTCTGTGGTCCCAGGGGCAGAATCAGCTGAAGACACAACAAACGTCACCAGAGAGAAGCATCCCATGATGAGAGGGACTCAGACGACAGGGAAAGGCCAGCTCGGGGCAGGGAAGCACAGAACCCCACTCAGCCGGGCTGGCCACCAACCCCCGTGTGTGGCATTGCATGACGAAGGGGAAGGCCACCCCCCCGCCATACCACAGAGCCGGTTCTGAGCAGGTGCAGACGCGCGGTCAAAGGAGTTTAAACCACCAACAGGAAGCTGGTCTGATTCCTTGGCTTTCAACACTAAACATCTGTTCTTCAACTCATGTGACCAAGAGGGTGACATGTGCTGGAGTGTAAGTGTCTCCTGGTGTCCCCAACACACTCAGGACCCTAGCAGGCACTGAGCCCTTTTCTCCAGAGGTGGGCCGCTAAGCACAGGCCCCTAAAGACGTCCATGTCCTAGGCCCGGAATCCGACTGTCTCAGCCCACAGGGCAGAAGTGACTGAGCACGTGGGGTGACATGACGGGGCCTGTGAGGGGGTGGTCCTGGATTATCCGGTGGGTCCAGCGTCCTCACAAGTGACAGAGGGGACAGAGGAGATGTGGAGACGGGACCACGTGGGACGGGGGCCATGAGGGAGGGCTGCGGGTGGCCTCTGGAAGCTGGAAAAGCAAAGTGTGTCCTCTGGGGCCTCGGGAGGGAAGCTGCCCCGGGCCACCTGCACTGGAGCCAGTGAACCATTCCAGACGCAGGCCTCTGGGAGCGCAGCGTGACGGACGAGTGCTGCTCTGGGCCACTAACTCCGGGCGCATCGTGGTAGTGGGCGTTGTACCCATTCCAGACGCAGGCCTCTGGGAGCGCAGCGTGACGGACGAGTGCTGCTCTGGGCCACTAACTCCGGGCGCATCGTGGTAGTGGGCGTTGTACACTGGTGGCCTTAAAAGCGGGTGGGCCTGGGCACTGTCCCCACTGTGCCTGGGGGTACAGCCCCATGTGACCCTGGTGGCTTGTAGGCTCTAGGGGGCCTGGGCCCTTCCAGAATGCTCCCGTTCACCGTCAGCCCCTGGCATGTGGGAAGGGCCTCCAGACATTTACCGAATACACGGTACTGAGGTTTCTGACTGCCCTTCAGGGCGTCAGAGTAAGTGGGGGGCGGGTAGAGGGGAGAAGACTCAGAGGAGGGTGAAGCGTGAGGCCTGGGTTGCTGCAGAGCTGAGAGACCAGACACTCCCAATCTTTTGGAAGCTCTGACTGTACACTGTCAGGGAAACAGAGCAAGCCTGAAGGTGCCCCGGAACCACTGAGGCCACGTGAGCCTCTCACCACTTCCCTGTCTCCTCAGTCGCTCCTCCTGACCCCACAGGGACCCTATGAGCTCCCGCAGAGAAGAGCACCCCAGCCCCCGGCCCAGGCATCGCGGAAATGCAGGAGGGTAGACCTCACAGAACAGGACACAAGGGTATCCACTGTCCCACGGAGAAGACTTCAAGCTACCAGCCTGCATCACCACCTGTCACCAAGGCCCCTCTGGTCACACGGACCAACATTCCCTCCACAGCTGTGGCTGCCTGTGCCCACGGTGGACAGGGCCTCTTGTCTCCCCACCTTGGAGTGGGGCTTTCAGCATAAAGGGTATTAGTGGAAACAGAACCAAGGCTCACCTCAAAGAGACCAAAAGCCCAGCCCAACTTGCCTTATGCTTCAAACATTAACCACTCTCTCGTGCAGCTAACGTTCTCTGGGCTTCCTGGTGAAGGAAGCGGAATGTCCTATCAGTCAGGAAAGCACGGATGGACTCAAGGCTCTCCGGTAATCCCCAGTAAATTTCTGCCCCTCAGAAAGGCCCATCTCAAGCCTTGTCCTCCTTGGGGAAGCCCTCCAGAGGGTGGGCTGCACTCACACTGAGACCCATCCCCACCTGCGTTAGTGCTGGTGGCAAGGGAGCCCCGTGGGCAGCCCAGTGGTTGGCAGTTCAAACCCACCAGCAGCTCCCCGGTGATTTCCTTCTGCAGAGACGACAGCCTGGGAAGCCCTCTGTCCCAGGGGTTGCTGGGAGTCGGAATCGACTTGACGGCACTAAGGACACAACGTGTGGTGCCACTTGCTTCCTGTTAGACTGGTCTGTGGCAGTTAGAGTCAGCTGCCGTTGAGTGAGCTCCCAGTCACAGCAACCTCGGGCGCGACACAACTAAACGCCGCCCGGTCCTGAACCCTCTTCAGGGCCTTTGTTCGAGGCCACGCTGTGCACCGGTCTCCCATCTCCTTAGACAATGGTGGCCCCTCTCAGTGATCCCAGCAGCCAACACAGGGCCAGACGGCTGGGCTACCTCAGGACCAGCTCTCTAACACCATTCCTGCCCACCTCGTTTTACCTGCATTTGCCCAGTGCCCATTCACAGCCATCTCTGGGATTGGCACGGGGCCACTGGGGTCAGGAGTGGGCCTGCTCACAGAGACGTGGTTGGAGTTGTCATTTTGTTCCCTCTGAGGAGCTGGCTTTAACGGAAGGCTGACCTGGGCTCAGAGACCCAGAGAAGGGAATAGGCTGGGAGCATGCCTCTTCCTGCAGTTACAGAGAGACCTGCAGCTTCCCAGGGACTCCGTACCGCAGTCTACCTGACCGTCCCCACTGCCACGCTTCCTGTGGAGGCCGGATGCATGGCTTTCCTCCTCCCATCAGCGCTTCCAAGTGAACTAGCCACCAAGATGAACGACAAATGCTCCCGTAAGAAAGTCGTTCCTTCGAAACGGAACAGAAGGCAATTATGGCAAGGCAGTCTGCACTTGGCTCCGACACCTGACATATGGCGTTGAGGCAACAAAGACGCTTGTCCTCATCGCCAGGTAACCAGACAGTGTTCTGTTCACAGCGGCATTCTTAATATAAAAAAGCACAGAGTAATTGGCCACCTGATCCACAGTCCCCGAGAAACAAAGAAGCTGTGCCTAGCTCGGAGAACTCCTGGGAGAAGCGTGTCTTCCCGGTGGCCCCAAGAGTGTAAGGCCAGGAAGAGGCCACACCTCCCGGCCACGCTCTGCTCCGCAGGGCCCGACCTCTGTGGACAAGCATGACTGTGCCCGACCTTCTGCCCACATCCCGCTGAACAGAGTTCAGCTTCTGTCAACATGACCTGTCGCCAGGACCTCTATCACGTCTCTGAGGAGGGCACAGTGATGCTGGAAGTGGATTTCCTGAGGGTTGGGGGCCCTGAGCAGTTAGCCGGCACACGGAGGAAATGAGAAAGCAGCTTCCAGAACCATCAGAGCAGGGAATGAGGACTCCCAGGGCACTGGCCGGCTGGAGGGCACCATCACTGCTCCCACGCCCGCCCCTCCCCAGACGAGGACGACGTGGAGGCAGAGCCTGGGCAGCCCGTCCCCCGACAGCTCAGACCACACCTGCACGATCACCAGCTGAAGCGGGTCAGGCACCCACATGAAGCATTCACGCTCCCCCTGCATTTTCGATGCCTCACCTGCCAGCACTTCAGAATGGTTGCCCAGTACCCTGCGGGACGTCCATCCTGCCCAGAAGCACGATCCTGGTGGATGCCCCACTCCCGTCTGTCACCTGCATCCATTCCACCAGCAATAATAACAACCCAACCCAACCCACCACCATGCAGTGCACTCCGACTCATGGTGAACCCCGCACAGCGTTTCCAAGGTGGTACATCTTGATGGAAGTAGACTGCTTCACCTTCCTTCTAAAGAGTGGCTGGGGGGTTTGAACCACCAACCTTCTGGCTAGCAGTCAAATGCCTTAAGCATTGTGCCACCTGAGCTCCCTAGCACTAATAGTGGTTAATATCTGAGGTGGGCAGTGGTGGTTTGGTGGCAGAGCACTTACCTTGCACGCGGGAGACCAGGGTTCCATTCCCAGCCAGGGCACCAATGCATGACCACCGCCTGTCTGTCGGGGAGGCGTGCGTGTTGCTACGATGCTGAGCATGTTCCAGTGGAGCCCTCCA
>NW_006922169.1:346445-351080 GCF_000298275.1 Orycteropus afer afer
CAGGGCCGCACTTCTCAGTGACGAGGTATACCAGATGTCTCGGTGGGACCCATGGGTGGGCATGGAGCTCAGGCAGGAGGTGCTGAGACGGGGGTGGAGGGAGGAGCAACGTGGGAGCCAACCACCCTCTCTTTCCCCACCATCCAGTGTGGCTGCAGTGGGGCCTGAGAGTGGACAAGCTCCAAAGGGAGAGACCAAAGTTCTCAGTGCTGGGTCTGAGATGAACGCAGGTCAACGGCCTCCGGGATGCTCAGGTGATTGGAGGAGAGACGCCTTCCCTTTCAGCTGGTAAACAATAAAGCTAATGACTACTCCAGGAATTGACGGAATACCCCCCGAGATGTTTCAACAAAGGGATGCTGCCTTGGAGGCACTCACTCGGCTATGCCAAGAGATTTGGAACACAGCTACCTGGCCAACTGATTGGAAGAGATCCATATTTGTACCCCAAAAAAGGTGATCCCACAGAATGTGGAAACTCAAAAATGGTTGCAGTAGTATATTGACAGAGAACTTCCAGAAAGGCAAGCTGGTTTCAGGAGAGGACGTGGAATGAGAGATATCATTGCTGATGTCTCAAAGCAAAAAATAGCAGAAAGATGTTTACTTGTGTTTTATTGACTATGCAAAGGCATTCAACTGTGTGGATCATAACAAATTTTGGGTAACATTGAGAAGAATGGGAATTCCAGAACACTTAATTGTACTCACAAAGAACCTGTACATTGACCAGGAGGCTGTTGTTAGAACAGAACAAGGGGACACTGCATGGTTTAAAATCAGGAAGGGAGTGTGTCAGGGTTGTATACTTTTCCCACACTTATTCAATATATGCTGAACACATAATCTGAGAAGCTGGACTATATAAAGAAGAATGTGGCATCAGGACTGGAGGAAGACTCATTAACAGCCTGCGATACCCTGACGGCACAACTTTGCTTGCTGAAGGTGTGGATGACTTGAGGAACTTACTGATGAAGAATACAGTCTGCAGTATGGATTATATGTCAATATAAAGAAAACAAAGATCCTCACAACTGGACCTATAAGCAGCATCATGATAAATGGAGAAAAGATTGAAGTTGTCAAAGACTTCACATTGCTTCGTTCTACAGCTGATGTCAATTGAAGCAGCAGGAGGACATCAGACGACATATACCACACACACACACACACACACACACACAAACCAAATTCACTGCCGTGGAGCAGATCTGACTCATAGCGACCCCTCCTTGGGTTTCTGAAGCAGTATCACTACAGAAGTAGATTGTCCAACCTTCCTTCCAAGGAGTGTTTGGTGGGTTTGAACCACCAGCCTTCTAGTTAGCAGTCACATGCCTTGGGCACTACGCCACCAAATCTAACAAATCTGTCCTAGAGGAAGTGCAGCTGGAATGCTCCTTGGAAGCAAGAATGGCCAGACTTTGTCTCACCTACTTTAGACATGTTATCAGCAGGGACCATTCCCTGGAGAAGGATGTCATGCTTGGTAAGGTGGTGGGTCGACGAAAGAGGGGAAGGCCTTCAATGAGATGGACTGACACAGTGGCTGCAGTGATGGGTTCAAGTGTAGTAAGGATTGTGGACTGGTGCGGGACCGGGCAGTATTTCATCTATTGTGCATGGGGTCACTATGAGTCGGAGACGACCCGCGACCCGACGGCACATAACAACAACAATGACTGCAGCAGAGGGCTCATCAGAGTGACAGGAGCCCGGCAGACCTCTCTTTTAAAGAGAGGTCTCTCCCTTGGTGGCTGAGCCAGGTGCTCCTGGGTCCAACAGGAGACAGCTTTTCGTCTTTTCACCAGGCTTCTAATGCCCCCACATTCCACCTTAGTCTCAGAAGATACAGGATTTGACGTTTAATTCAGTGACAACCATTAGGGCCAGTGTGCGGACCAAGGGTAGGGCAAACTCAGCGTGTTGGAAAGGAGGGGGAAGCTGACACCAAGGTCCATCCCCCGAAAGAGAGGCTGAATCGGCTCAAGGGGAAGTGGGCCAGCCTTGCTCTGCTCCTGGGAAGGGCTCGAGTCTCCGAGGCCTTCACAGGGGTGTGTCCGCCTCTCCCCAGCAGGGCCGCTTGGGTTCCCACCCCCCACAGCAGATCCAGTGAGGATGGGCCTTGGGTAGGCTTTCCACATACTGTGAGGAGATCGGGAAGTGCAGGATCCAGAGGGGGGTGCCCTCAGCCCCAGCGCTCAGGCAGCAGGGTTCCCTACAGGAGCAGTCCCTCTGCCATGCTCCCGGCTCCGCCGCGTGCTGCGTGCTGCGAGCTGCGTGAGGACCTCTGGCTGCAGCCTCTCCCTCTGGGGACACTCTTCATTGGAGAGGGTCGCCACGGCATCTCCTTCCTGGACGACCAGGCCCTGGCCTTCCCTTACACCTGACCCTTCTGAGGGGACCACAGTGGGGTCAAAAGGCAAAACTTGGGTAGAGATGGCAGGGACCACAGAGACCTCAAAGGTCTGCCTCCAAAACGCAGGCACGAATCCAGGCAAGATGATGGTGAGGGCAGGAGGACGCATCTGTCCTTCAGTAAACAAAGCAAAAACTCCAAGCAGGAACGGGCAGAGCCAGCTTGGTCAGCACTCTGGAAACTAGTGGGTGGGTTACAGCAGCTAAACCCACACCAGACTCACTGCCACTGAGTCAGTTCTGACCCAGACTGACCCCCACTGGGCTTCCGAGGCTGTGAATCTTTATGGAGGGACATTTCCCCATCTTCCGTCCACAGAACAGCTGGTGGGTTTGAACTGCTCACCTCCTGGTTATAAGCCAGATGCCTGATCAACTGCACCACCAGAGCCCCCTTACAGCAGCTAAGCAAAACCCAAATGCAGGAAAAGGCAGCCCCAAATGGTAGGACAGCTTTGTTTTGTCACTTGCCTGGCTCTACCTCTTCCCCAGCTTGGTGAGGTCAAACGAAAACAGTGGTAGTCCTTGCACCCAGGTACATGATGTCAACATAGGAAAACATTACGTCAAGTGAGGTAAGTGTGGCACAAAAGGGCAAACACCGTGTGATCCCACTTCCATGAAGGTGGGGCCTCAGGTGTCACTCCACGTCAGAGCCAACACCCCATCAGCCAGTCCTGCCTGGCCGGCCTCATTACACTTCCTCCCGTCCTTGCTCTCTCTGCCACCAGAGGGCGCTGTCTCAGGTCCCACTACCTGGAGAACCTGACCACAGGATGAAAATCCCTCCCTCTCCCAGCACACAGTGTGCTTTCCCCGAGTCCACACGGGTCTGCGTGCACCTCCCAGAAGTCTGTGTGTATACCTCCCAGGAATCCACGGATGTGCATGCGTACCTCCCACGAATCCACAGACACACACGTGTCCCTCCCAGGAATCCACATGGGTCTGTGTATCCCTCCCAGGAGTCCACACGCGTATGCGTGTCCCTCCCCTTAGTCCACACGCGTGTGTGTGTCCCTCCCAGGAGTCCACACGTGTGTGTGTGTGTCCCTCCCAGGAGTCCACATGCGTGTGTGTGTCCCTCCCAGGAGTCCACATGCGTGCGCGTGTCCCTCCCCGAAGTCCACACGCGTGTGTGTGTCCCTCTCCGGAGTCCACATGCGTGTGCGTGTCCCTCCCAGGAGTCCACATGTGTGCGCGTGTCCCTCCCCCGAAGTCCACACGCGTGTGCGTGTCCCTCCCAGGAGTCCACATGCGTGCGCGTGTCCCTCCCCGAAGTCCACACGCGTGTGCGTGTCCCTCTCTGGAGTCCACATGCGTGTGTGTGTCCCTCCCAGGAGTCCACATGCGTGCGCGTGTCCCTCCCCGAAGTCCACACGCGTGTGCGTGTCCCTCTCTGGAGTCCACATGCGTGTGCGTGTCCCTCCCAGGAGTCCACATGTGTGCGCGTGTCCCTCCCCAAGTCCACACGCGTGTGCGTGTCCCTCCCAGGAGTCCACATGTGTGCGCGTGTCCCTCTCTGGAGTCCACACGCGTGTGCGTGTCCCTCCCAGGAGTCCGCACGTGTGTGTGCATGTATGGAACGTGCCGACAGCTCTGAGGTCAGCAGAGCTGGTTCCTTGTCCCGACACCACCCGAGCAGCCTTCAGACGCGCCAGGACGACATGTGGCGAGTGACCTATTTTGGTCCAAACCACCTGTAGGCTCCCACTGCGCTCTGCACTAGGAAGGGGCGCCATCTTGCTGTAGGACCTCCCTCCCGAGGGGCCGTGCTGCGTCCCCCCCTCACTCCAGGAGCTAGGACTCAGGGGGAGAGCCCTCCCCCCCCAGCCGGCAGCCTTTTGCCCACTTCCCACTGGAGAAAGCTCCGACAGGGATCCCTGGAGAAGCGACCCCGCGGCTCTACAAGGTCTGTCCGTGCTGCACGGGGTCTCAGACTGAAAATCCCCTGAAGGCAGCTCGGATGCGGTCCCTGGGCCCCACTCCCACCACAAGCCACCAGGGCTCTCTGACGTTGGGGCTGTGGCTCCACCCACAGGGCTGGTGACACCATTTGGGGCTGAGCACGGCCAGCGTGGCTTCAGGCGGGCGGGCAGGAGCCCCTGGTGCTGGCAGTGCAGGGACAATCCTGGGTGGGCATGGAGGCCGAGTTCCAGCGGGCCAGCGCGGCCTCACAGCTGACCACATCTCTGCACTGGGCTCTGTGTGAGC
>NW_006922169.1:351370-357249 GCF_000298275.1 Orycteropus afer afer
GCTCTCACATTCATCTCTAACCTAAAGAGAGCTATCAATAATGAAGCCGGCCGGCTGCGCACGGCGACATGTGTGCCGGACAGATAACAGCGCCTTCCCCTTGATTAGGGCCCCTTTCTGCCTTGGGGACTTTTAATCCCCGGACCTTTGGAGTCCAAGCTCTTAATTATTATTTTTTATTTATTTCATTTCTGGCACAAGTCAGTGTTCCGAGTGTCCCGTTCCCGGCTCTCCACAGCCTGGCTCCCAGGGACAGCGGGCAGAGGTCAGAGCCCTCGGCCAGCCAAAGGCTTTGACGTGGGTGGGGCTGGTAGGGTCACGTGCACGCCCAGCAGCTTACCCTCTGTCCTTCCATGGACAGAGGACGCCCCTGCAGCCCCAGAAGCCCCTGTTTACTGCTTACCCTCTGTCCTTCCATGGACAGAGGACGCCCCTGCAGCCCCAGAAGCCCCTGTTTACTGCCTGGCTGCCAACGTGCGGGAGCGGCCCCGCCCCCGCCAGCCGCTGCACACGCCAGGAGGTGCCGCAGAGAGAGCCGACATGACTTAGGGCTGCCTCGGTCGAGGGGCGCGGCCCTGGGCACGCAGAGCATCTGCCAAGTGCCGACTGTATGCACTGTACCTGAGTGATGTTGGAGGATGGGGTTCTCTACCGCGGACATCAGTGGGGGAGAGGAGGTCACAGGGACACCCCAAAATGGACTGGGGAACACAGCAAGGACTGCACATCAGCTGAGAGACAGCCACTCGGTCACAGCTCACAGGGACGCCCACCCATCACAGCTACAAGGATGACCACTTCCCTAAGTTACAGGGACGCCCACCTCCCCACATCTACAGGGATGCCCACCCATCACACTTCCCTAAGTTACAGGGATGCCCAGCCCCCACATCTACAGGGATGCCCACCCACCACCTCAGAGCCCCTGTTCCTGTGGATGTCTAGCCCCTGTTCCCTTTCTATGGGGGAGCACTGTGTGGTCCCATGGGGGGTAGTCTCTCTTCCCAAGTCCCAGAGGCAGCCCCTCCCCCAGTGGGGGTGCAGGTCCCATCCCTTCTCTCTCCAGGTCTGCCCCAACTCTGTTCCTGCCGTCCCTGGGGCCCAGGGCTCAGACCCTCACCTCCAAGTTCTGCCCATGCCCCTCCCCACGCCTTCAGGGGTCCGGTGGATGCCGCCTGGGCCACCCACACCTCACGTCCTTTCCTGACACGTTCTTCCTTCTGGTTCTTAACCCAAGCTCCACAGCCTGCCTCTGCCAGACCTTTAGGAATGCTCACTGTCCCCAGGTGCCCTGGCATCAGCCCAGCCCAAGTGGAACCGCTCCCCGCAAACGGCCTGCCAACATGGCGACCACCCCTGCACCAGGAAGGAGTGTCTGCCGCCCCTCCCCCAGCCCACTGAGGCACTGCCACCACCTGCCCCGAGTCAGCCCCTCCCGGTGGAGAGGGGAGGCCCTTGCATCACCCCACACACCTGGGCTGGGTGATGGGCTCCGCCCCTTCTCACCTGGCCGGGAGGGGGCCAGCACGGCCAGCCACACTTCAGGCAGCTGACCGCCAAGGGCCCCTGGGCACTAAGGAAACAGGAGGGAGGGAACAGTGACCACCTGCTGGGGCGGCCACCCAGGCAGAGACTGCAGCCTCCCGCTCACTGTGCTGTGAGCGCCAGTGGGGTCCTCCTGGCACCCAGCCAATGGCCGAGAGCGGAGGGGTGGGGGGGGAGGGAAGGGATGGGGGAGGGAAGGGGAGGGAGGGAGGAGCTCAAGCCAACTCAGGGACCCCGAGAAGTAACAAGACCCCAGAGCCCACGAGCACCTCATAACGGGGTGGAAACAGGAGGTCCGCGAACCAAGAGTGGCCCCGCTCCCCTGACCCCCACTCCACCCCGGAGCTACACACGGTTCTGAAGCCAAGTCCCACTGGACGAGGAAGACGGGAACAAAGTAGCTTGTGACCTGAGGCAACAATTCCAGAGGGGCACCCATGTGGATATGAAAACCCAGCCCGGCCGGCCCATCACTCATTACCGACTGAATCGTGTCTCCCCCACAGTCCGGGTGCTCACTCCCGCCCCCTATGTGTGGCTGTAATCGTACTTGGGAAGGCTTTTCTGTGATGGCGCCAAGGCAGGACTCCTGTAGGGTGTGTCAGTCAGTCTCTCAGGTAGTAAAGAGCGTATTAGGCCCCACAGACGGAGCGGAAGACACACAGACCGTCACCAAGAACCTACAGCAGAAGCTGAGGAGACAAGCACCTTCCCCAGAACGGACACACTGGAGGGTCAGCTGCCGCTTGGGACTGGCGCCCTGACCGAAGACTTGCAGCCTGCTCCACGCAGAGAAGATACCGTGTTCGTTAAAGGCGCCCACGTGCACCGTTCCTGCCTCGGCCGCACTAGGTTACAGGCTGACTTCACCACCCTGCACTTAAACTTGGCAAGGCTCGTCTGGCCTGTTGTTTCCATCTTTTTCACTCTTTCCGGCAAATGATTTATTTTTTGCACAGGTGCTGGCATGACGGGGCATCACACCTTTGGACATCTGCAAGGTCAGGGGAAGCCCTGGACAGACAGACAGATGCTGTCAGGGTTCCCCGAGTTCCAGTCCACAGCACAGACGGTCCCCTGAACTACACCAGCCTCAAACGCTCTGCTCCCCAAGATGCTTGGCTTATGCCCATGGGATGGGGTTGGCACTTGCCCCTCTCTGCCCTCCGTCAGAAGCCACTCAGCTGGCGGGCGTTTCTCAGGACCCAGGGACCCTCTTCCCAAACCAACAAGGGACGTGCCCACACAGACCACCGGCCCCTACAGGTTGCCCATGTTTGTGCCTCAGTGCTGAGGTGCCTCCTGTCCCCCGTGGGAACCAGCAGAGGGGTGCAGGATGCCCCGCAGGATAACAAGGGGTTCTAGAACCCTGACACTCAGTGTCACCAAAGAGCTAGGAAGAGAGGTTTGAAAACAACATGCCTTCCTCAGTCACTCGTCCCCTGGCCGGAAGGGGTTTTTCTGGCTCAAGGGTAGCTCTAAAAACACGGACACTGGAGGGTGTGGACCTCTGCCCTCCTAGGATTCTGTCCGCAGGTCCCCCCTCTCTGGACAAGACAACCAAACTGTGCGGGGTTTGCAGCGCCACCTAGTGGTGGGCTGGCTCAGACACGAGACAAACATCTCTGCAGAGGTGCCCCTCAGGCTCGTGCACAGCTGGAGTGGCGTGGATCCTGGCCACTCAGAATGGACCCACGAGGCCAGACACCCGCAACCAGCAGCCTGCTTCTCCCTTCTCCTCCGAGAGTGCTGCTGCCCTTGAGCCTATCACGGCAGAGCTGAACGCCCAGTCCCCCCTCCTTAACCACCCTCTGCACCCACCCCCCACTTCTTGGTCCCACTTTGAATCTCAGGAACTCAGGCCCTTTCCTCTTCCTTCTGTGAATCTAGTTCTCTCTCTCACGCACACATGGCTCACACAGACACGCACACAGCTTACATGCACATGCATAGGCTCACACATGGCTCTCTGTCACACACACACACACACACACACACAGCTCTCACCCCAGCCCTATGTATGCACACGGCTCTTTTACACATGGACACAGCTCTTACACCTTACACACACACATACACAGCTCTCACTCCCCCACAGGCACACACACACATGGCTCTCTCACACACATGTACATGGCTCACACACACATGCATAGTCACACACATGGCTCTCACCCCCCCCACGCACATGGCTCTCTCTCACACACATACACACACATGTACATGGCTCACACACACATACACACACAGCTCTCATCACACCCCCATGCATGTGCACGGGTCTCTCACACATGTACATGGCTCTCACACACACACAAACATGAACATACATGGCTCTCACTCTACAGTCACATACCAGCACATGGCTCGCTCACTCTCACATGCACACACATCCACAGCTCACACACACATACATGCACACACACAGCTCTCCCCCACACACATCCACACACGCTCTTATACACACACACATGCACATGGTCTCTCACATGCATGCACATGGCTCTCTCACACATGTACATGGCTCTCTCTCTCACACACGCACACATACTGCTCTCATCCCCGCCCCGCGCCCATGGACATGGCTCACAAGCCCAATCGGTGCACCTGCCTCAACGTAGAGGGAAGAGGTGTCCTTCCGAGGGAATGAGACACAGGGAGCCGACCCTTCAACCCGCGATGGCCTTGGACGAGCAGAAGCCACCTGCACTGACCGCCTCTTTAAACTTCGCCTCTCCCCACCTTGCCCTGCGGGGTGCACAGATCGCCCCACACCTTCCGCAGCCCACTCACTGCTGAGGCCTGCTCTCCCCGCCGTCTCCAGAGGGTCAGCCCCAAGGGCAGGGTTCTGCGCCTGCGTCCCCGGCTACATCCCCTGTACCCGGAACTCTTCTGCCTCATGGGAGGTGTTCAAAACACCCCCTGAAGAACGAGTGTCCTTCAAGGAACAGGACTGAGAGGCTGCCCTCCCTGGAGCCAGCTCTGTGTCACGCCGGGGGCCCAGTCCACGCCAGCCTGGGGGTAGCAGCACCAACGCCTGCCCGGTGCAGTTTGTAAGGACTACGTGCTCTGATGCCCATGTCTGATCTGACTCTCAGGGCAACCTGGGGGTGGGACAAGAAGTCACTATGACAAGACTTGTGTCCAGTCAACTTGGGGCCACAGTCCCTGGTGTGTCCCTGCTGGCTTGAGCTGTGGTTTCTGCGTCTGTACGATGGGAAGGTGGTACCACTGAGCATGAATTGAGGATGCTGCTGCCTTGAGTCTACTACAGTGTCAGCTTCCTGAAGTGTGGGGCCCTGAGCAGGTATCTGAGCAGAGTCTGCTAATCCAGCCAAGCCTGAAAGACCCCGAGAAAGGCTGCAGAACCAAGCCCCGTGTCCCCCCTCCAAAGGGCTCCTGTTTTCACTGCTTTCCGACTTGTTTGCATTGATCTGCTGCTGTTTGGGTCTCGTGATAAGTAGATGCTCATTATCTCTGACCCCAGTATAGCCCTGTGTTTCTCATCCGTCCTCCTCCCACCCACGTTTTCGGGAACAAACTCTCACACAGATGGCTCCACACTGTGGACGCCTCACATCCAAATCTCTAATAAAGATGCCAAGTTGGTTCAGCAAATGTCAGAGGGATTTCTGATGTCATAGGGGAGGACAGAGTCCCCATTAAATATTTGAATGCTGAATGAACATACTAATTAACTACACAGAGAAACACACACGTGCCCAGCGGGTGTGCAGGACACCAGCACGCAGGTCAGCTGCTCTGGGAAGCTTGGCACCATCAGAGGGCGCTCACAGAAGCTCCAGGCATCTCTCTCCGGCTCGGTCCTAGAGGGCCTTGTCAGGGGGACAGCCTGCTCCCAGTGCCTTCACCTCAAAGACGACCCCCCGCCGTGACTTAGAAACGAGAGGTCCCCACTCATGCTGGAGTCCCACATCTAGACTGCAAGCACAGTTAACCCGCTGGGCTGCTCCACCTGTCAATCCTGTACACCTGGTCAAGTCGTGGCAGTCGGTGGGCGGGGCATGGTTAACGTGCTCAGTGCTAACCCACAGCTGGACTTCAAGTCCACCCGGGCTGCCGTGGAAGAAAGGCCTGGTGACTGACTTCTGAAAACGCAGTCACTGACAACCCTGCAGAGCACAGCTGCTCCCACTTTCCTGGGATCCCGAGTGGGCTGAGCTGAGGGCTGCTGCTGGGCTGGGGGGGCCCTCCGTCAGCCCCATGGGGTGCTGATTCTGCCCACAGCAACACTAGGACCACCACAGGGAGGGCGGAGCCACCACAGGGAGGGTGACATCACCACAGGGAGGGCGGGGCCACCACAGGGAGGG
>NW_006922169.1:357727-359389 GCF_000298275.1 Orycteropus afer afer
GGAGGGCGGGGTCACCACAGGGAGAGGGACATCACCACAGTGAGGATGAGGCCACCACAGGGAGGGTGGCTATTGGGCCCCCTGCCTGGCTTGGTGGTTTCATGTCTCATTTCCTGGAAACTTGGGACATCTTGCTTCATCCTTCCAACAACGCTCTAAGGTGGACACTGCTGTCACCCTCATCTTATCTGGGAGGAAGTGCAGCCTCAGAAGGAACCGGCCCCATGACACCTGATGAGGAAGGGCGGGGCCCAGCTCCAAACACCAGTTTCTGACTCCCTACCTGTGCTTCTCACCCCTGGGGTCAGATTCCCCCATGATGGGGGTCCCTAGCCTTTTCTTATTTTGTTTCCTGTCTTGGCTAATTTTTATTATTTACTTCAAAAAATTTTTATGCTTCATGACTTGGTTTTTCACTGATGATGGCTGGTCCCCAGGGCTGCATGGGGCCATCTCAGACCTCCTTGGGTCAGCCATGACGCAGGTTCTGCACATGACACAAATGTACAGAAAAGACAACATGGTCGCTGGGAGTGCTCCCGGCTCGTGTACCGGGCCTCCTACGTGACAGCTCGTGTACCGGGCCTCCTACGTGACGGCTCGCGTACGGGGCCTCCTATGTGATTCAAATAACTGTAACTGTGATCTCTCAGGTGTTCAATTTGTTCTTGAAATTGTTTCCATCCTGATGGTATTTCTCAAGAGTTGACGAAAGCCGTAATCTGTATAAAGGAGCTGCCTGTGACGTTAGCACCCTCCAGGTCTGTTCTGAATGGGAGCTGGGAGGGGTCTGTGGTGGGGGCAGGAGCACGGAGAGGGGTGGCAGGGATAGTCAAGTCCTCAGGGGCACCCAGGGATGTTGCCTTGGAGAAGAGTAGCTGATCAGACGATGTCCAAAGTGCTTGAGGTCGGTGACAAGTGACAAAGACCATCACCACCCACCAGCGCAGGATGACGGTCCTTAGCCCCTGCTGCTTGCGAGGGGCCTTGTGTCTGCGTTAGCCACACTTCAGTTGTGTGCAAGTTCCAGGACCCACATTGTCCAGCTAGGGGACGCCCATAGTGGTGGTGGTGGTGGCTGTTAGCTGTCACAAGGTGGCCCTGACTCACGAGGACGCCATGTGCAACGGAACAAAAAGCTGCAGCATGCTGCGACCAGTCGTGTGTCCGGCCGTCGTGACCCATACGGCTTCCCCCGGCTGGTCAGTGGAAGTGGACCGCCATTCTTCTCCGTGCGCCTCAGTCTGGAAGCCCTGCAGAAGGGGAACAGGTTTGTGAGGCTGCATGGTCACCCTTTGCTGCCTGCGAGCTCCCTTCCGTTTGCTAAATCACTCTTATGTAGCTCCCGCTGGGGTGGCCTTGTAAGTCTGAGGTCCTGACATGTAGCCACTGCTGTCCACCACTGTCTAAAATCTCTCTCTCCCACTGGGGGGTGCAGAGATCCAAACTGGTCCTGCCGCCCAGGACCTGCCTCGTACCTAAGTCTCTCTAATAAATTCCTTTCCTGCCACCCTGAGTTGTACGCTCCTCTCCTCAGTCTCACGGCACCCTCCATATTTGGAAGCAAATTCCATGCAGCAACACCTGCTGAAGCCTGTTTGGCATCAGAGTGACAGTAAGCCTCCAATGATGGATGGTGGCTGCGTGTGAAGTGCACTGGCC
>NW_006922169.1:360374-361643 GCF_000298275.1 Orycteropus afer afer
GGGGCTGGTTGCCTGGGGCTGGCTTCGTTAGAGGGAAAGGGTGTCCGGAACACAAAGCTGAGGGATGGCCCGAGGCCGTGGTGCACACGTGTTTCTTCCGCACAAGCGTGAGCGGAGAGAGTGTGGCGGCACGTTGGACCCTGCACGAAGGCCTCTGGAAGCCTCTTCACCGTCTCCGCGTTTGCTGGCGGGACAGAGGAGCATCCCGATGATGCCTTACCTTCTGTTTTTCAGGCTTAATTAATCCACCTCATTTCTCCTGTGTGGCCCCCGCCGAGACGGAGCAGTGGTCAGTGCAGGCCAGCAGCAGCAGCTTCTCGGCACGGGCGCAGGGATGAGGTGCGTGTGCACAGCACACCAGTGTCCAGTCACCTGAAGGCACAGGGCTCAGGGCCCAGGACATCCCAGGCTCCCCTGAGGTCCCCCTCCTGGCCTCTTATCTTTCTGGGGACATTGTGGGGCTTGTGGATCCCGTTGCCCCAGTAGCCTGCTGCTCAAGGACGATGGGGATCTTGGCCAGGCTGATGGGCGCATGGAGTGCAGCGGCCGCCTTCTTGCAGCATTCAATGCCCAGGCCGACGTGGTCCCTTATGGCGAGGAACGCCTGATCCTGGTCTGCTCGGTGGCACGCGTCTGCTTCTGCACAAATTTCAAAACCTCGTCCTTGAGGGTCATCCCCAGGACAGAGTCTCTTGCTCCTACTATTGCTGGAAAGAAGCGCAGGCGCCTCAGTGTTTAAGTCATTTGGCTGCCAACCAGAAGGTCAGCGGTTTGAACCCAACAGCTGCTCTGTGGGAGAAAGATGCTGCAGTCCTCTCCGTAAAGATGACAGCCTGGGAGACTTTGTGGGCAGTTCCACTCTGTCCTCTAGGGGCGCTGTGGGTCAGAATGGACTCCACGGCAGTAGGCGTGGTTTGGGCTTTGCTTCTGTGAAGACTGACAGTCTTGGAGACCCTGTGTGCAGTTCCACTCTGTCCTCTAGGGGCGCTGTGGGTCAGAATGGACTCCACGGCAGTGGGCGTGGTTTGGGCTTTGCTTCTATGAAGACTGACAGCCTTGGAGACCCCGTGGGCAGTTCCACTCTGTCCTCTAGGGGCGCTGTGGGTCAGAATGGACTCCACGGCAGTGGGCATGGTTTGGGCTTTGCTTCTGTGAAGACTGATAGCCTGGGAGACCCTGTGGGCAGTTCCACTCTGTCCTCTAGGGGCGCTGTGGGTCGGAATGGACCCCAGGGCAGTGGGTGTGGTTTGGGCTTTGCTTCTGTGAAGA
>NW_006922169.1:362158-362983 GCF_000298275.1 Orycteropus afer afer
CAGAATGGACTCCAGGCAGTGGGTGTGGTTTGGGCTTTGCTTCCATAAAGATGACAGCCTTGGAAACCCTGTGGGCAGTTCCACTCTGTCCTCTGGGGGCGCTGTGGGTCAGAATGGACTCCAGGCAGTGGGTGGGGTTTGGGCTTTGCTTCCATAGACTGAGAGCCTTGGAGACCCTATGGTACAGTTCTACTCCGTCCCCTAGGTGCACTGAGAATAGGAATCAGCTCCACGGCAGTGGGTTTGGTTCGGTTTTGGTGCTGCTGGATGGTTTCTGCCTCCCAGCCAGTGGTCGGCCGTCCAGGCTCCCTGCAGAGCACAGGCCCTGACTGGAAACAATAGATATCAACCATCATAGGGGATGGCCGCATGCCAAGACCCTCAGAGCTCGCTTTAAATGGGGCGGTGAGCGCCGAGCCTTCAGTGAGCCAACAAGCACAATTTATCCACATCATCTATTTTTATTTTTAAATTAAACACCTCTGTGCACTAGGGATCTTCTGACAGAAGCTTGCAGGCACACTTCCTTTCAAAGGAGCCTTTTGTCTGCAGTAAATTAAGTGAAATATGAAATTAACAGATGTAAGTAACACCAACATCCAAATAAAATATTGAGGCTGTCTTAGGTCTCCATGACTACATCTCACCTGCAGGAAGGACCCCGGGCTACAAACCACCCTCGCCAGCGCTAGCCCAGCATCTGGTATGTGCACTGGGATGGCACTGCCCTCTGCAGCCACTGGGACAGTTCGCTGTGTTTCTGCCAACTTGTGCTGGCCAGAGAGGCCCTCCTGGCAGGTGGGAGGCGAGGCCAGACCGGGGACC
>NW_006922169.1:371167-372263 GCF_000298275.1 Orycteropus afer afer
GGGGTAGGGAGAGGTTCTTTAAATAAGACCTAAGAGTCTACACCTTTAAAGAAGATGGGTCTCTGCTGCACTCAAACAAGACTTCTGTCCCCAGTGGCACGATGGTTAAGTGCTCAGCTGCAAACCCAAAGGCTGGCATTGCAAACTCACTCAGAGGCACTGTGGGAGAGAAACCCAGTGATCTGCCCCTGTAAACTTTACAAGAAAACCCTACGGGGCAGTTCTACTCTGTCAGATGGGGTCACCATGAGTCGGGACCGACTTGACAGCTCCAACAACAAGTCCTTAACTGACAAAGTGAACCCATCATTGTCAGACAGAGACTTTCCATCTTGCAAAACCAACAGTGTATGATATCCAAGGAACGCTTGCAAAACCCCAAGACAAAGGACAAACAAGAAATGGCGAAGGATATGAACAGAGAGTTTGTGGAGGGGTAAGTGAAAGGCAGGTGTGTGAGAAGATGCATATCCAGGCACATGCTCTTCGAAGCCAAAGGAGACCAGCTTATGAATCCAGGATTTGAGCACAAAAGAGGTGGACCAGCAGGCCAGTGGTTGCCAGTCCCTTGGCCTGCTTGACCAGGACAAGACTTTCTCCACCAAGGAAATTCATTTCCTATTCCTCCTCAGCCAGGAGCAAACCAGACCCGAAGGGCAAACTGGCCGGGGCAACGTGAACTCTGTCCCCAGAGAAGACGACTCTTGGCCGGGTTTGGTGATGGTGGTCCCTCTCCATCTTGAACCTCACAGATGCCCTCCCATGACCACGGGTTGGAGAACCACATTTACTGTAGAGAAGAGCCACACAAATTTCCACATCTTATGACACCACCCCAGCATCACGGCGGTCAACCACTGCGGGCGTGTTATCTCCCTTTTCTGTACTAACACTCTAGGTTTTATGTCCACTTTTCAGAAGTCTATAAGAAAAAATAATTTATGAGAAAGTCAGAAACAGTGGGTGTGAGACATAAAATGTGTTTTTAAAGTAGTACTTTTTCTTTTTAAGAAGGATAAAAAAGCTTTTCGGATATTTAGAAAAATATCTTTTTGCAGTCCAGAAGGCCATGGTCTTAGTGCTTTTATGAAAGAAG
>NW_006922169.1:372958-377755 GCF_000298275.1 Orycteropus afer afer
CTGCAGCCCTTCATCACCACTGCCGTTCAATGCTGTACTGGAAGTCCTACCCAGAGCAATAAGGCAAGAAAGGGAAATCAAAGGCATCCAAATTGGCAATGAAGTAAAATGATCCCTATTTGCAGATGATATGATCCTACACACAGAAAATCCCAAGGACTCAGCAAGAAAATGACTGGAAGTAATTAAGAGTCTCAGCAAAGTGGCAGGGTACAAGATCAACATACAAACCTCAGCTGGATTTCTTCATCCTAATGAAGAGAGCTCTGAAAAGGAAGTCGGGGAAGCAGTGCCACTTACAATAACCACCGAAAGATGACGCACTTAGGAATCAGTCTAACCAGGGACACCAAAGACCTATACAAAGAAAACTACAAAGCACTGTCACAAGAAACTAAACGATCAAACCAAACCAAACCCACTGCCACTGAGTCGATTCTGCCTCATAGAGACCTCCAGTTTACAAAACCCTAAATCTTCACAGAAGCAGACTGCCTCATCTTTTTCCCATGGAATGGCTGGTGGGTTTGAACTGCCAACCTTGTGGTTAGCAGCCCAATGCCTTAATCACAGCACCACCTGAGTTCCTTACAAGAAACTAAAAGAGACCTACATAAATGAAAGAATATACCATGCTCATGGATAAGGAGACAGCATCATGAAAATGTCAGTGTCACCCATGACCCATACACACAACTCAACCCTGATCAAGAGTCCGTCATCATTCTCCAAGGGATGGAAAAACTAACCACCAACCTTATTTGAAAAGGAAAGAGACCCACAAAGTAAAGCAGTACTAAAGGAGAAAAAGGTAGGAAGCATCACACGACCCAATCTCGAAACCTACCACCCAGCCCAGTAGTCAAAAAGCCTGGTACTGGCACCAGGACAGACACAGACCCATGGAACAGAACTGACAACCCTGAAGTCAGTCCTTCCACCTATGGACAGCTGATGTCTGCCAAAGGGCTGAAACCCATTAAATGGGGAAGAGGTAGCCTCTTAATAAATGGTGCTGGGAAACTTGCTATGCACTTGCAGAAAAATGAAACACGACCCATATCTCATACCATATACAAAAATGAACTCAAGTTGCATCAAATACTTGAATGTAAAACCGGGAACTATAAAAACCATTAAAGGAAAACTATGGACAAACTTAGGGGCCCTAGTACATGGCATAAATACACGATCAAACATAACTGAAAATGCATAAACACCAGAAGACAAAATCGGTAACTGGGACCTGCTGAAATGAGACACGTATGCACCTGTGACGACCTCACTGGAAGAGTGATAGAACCCACACACAGGGAGAAATGGCTGCCAACAACACATCAAAGGGCTGATTTCTCTAATGTATAGAAAACGTTAACCCTTAACAGCAAAAAGACAAACAATCCAATTAAAAAACGGGCAGAGGACATGGATAGAGGCTTCACCAGAGAAGATGTTTAAGCAGCTAAGAAGGATGTGAGGAAGCCACTGAGGAGAAGTGAATCAAAACAACAATGAGATGCCATCTTACCCCAGCACTAACAGCAAAGTGGAAAAACACCAGCACCAGAAAACAAGTGCTGGCCAGGGTGTGGAGAGACTCTGCAAACGGACAGGGGTGACGGCTGAACAACGGGGCAGCTTAGAGTCAACCCACTGAGTCGGACGCATACTAAGAACGTTGAATGGCCAGGGCCCCCGACACACACATTCTCCACAATTAGAGACAAGCCCCTTGGCCCTGAGTCGAGGCGTCTGTTTTCCCAACCCATGTTATATCTGGCTTCTGGACTCAGGTTCCAGGCGTTGAAGGACGTCCAGGTGAGACCACAACAGCCCAGGAAGTGGACAGTTCCCCAGGCCCATGGCTCAGGAGCTCCCAGCCGGCCCCAAAGTGGCTTGTCAGACCTTTGGCCCAGTTTCCCCGGGCCAGTAGAATAGCAGTCATTTCTGGACGCCGGCCACTGCCTCCCCACAGGCCTCAGAGCAGGAACGTTGGAACCAATTTGGCGGGGACAGTGTCCCAGCGTGGTCCCCTTCAAACCGGGTCCCAGGGAGTCATGAGCACAAATCAAACCAGAGAGTCCTTCTCCTTCTGTTCTCAACATGCAGGGTCCAAAAATAGCCGCCATGAGCAGCCGTCTGTGCGAGGGAGGGGCCGAGGGCAGGCGAGGCACTGTGGGCTCTTCTAAGGGAGCAGCCCCAGTGGTCTGGGGGGGACTGTGCCCCACAGTCTGCGTGGGAATCCGACCCCGAGCTGTGGGTGCAGTGCCTTCAGGGATAGGTTTTCCTTTGCTGTGTCATTGGGCTCTATCAGCGTCGGCTGGGTCCGGGTCCTGGTGAAAGACCAGGACAGGCACAGGGGCAACACATGGGGCAGACGGACGCCACGTGGAGGTTGCCAAGGAACCGGGCCCTGGGGCTCCAGAAGCTGAAGAGACAGGGCCCTTCCCCAGAGCCCACAGAGAGCGCCTGCCCCTAGAGCCGGCGCCCTGAATTCAGACATCCGGCCTCTGTTCTTGAAAGCCGCCCCCTTAGGGAATGTGAGTGCCAGCAGCGCCAGGGAACGGAGACACCAGGACGCAGTAAATCCCCGGGTCTTCCCTCAGCTTCGGGCTCCGATAAGGACCCGGTCAGAAACACGGAGGGATCAGAGGAGAAACGCCCACCTCAGCACACGCCCAGGACAGGGCACCTGTGAGACCCGTTTTAGCCATCGAGCAGGTGTCAGACTGGGCTATAAAGAGCGGCTCTGAAGCCAGATGGCATACTGCTTGCCAGGTGGACGTGGCTTCAAATCCTGACTCTGGTGCTTTGCCTGTGTTTGACTCGGGGAAGTAACTAAGCCTCTCTCTGCCTCGGCCCCTCATCTATGAGATGGGGGTATACAATGCCTTCCTGGACACACGGAGCTGGGCAGGGAATAAGCCCCAGTGGATGTAATGGAAATTTGTGTGGAAAGCATGTTTAGCCATGGTGGTGCCCTGCAGACATTCTCTGCTCCACCTTCCACAGCTGAGTCAGCGTATCCACCTTCCACTCAAGGGCTGGGGCGCCACCATTCCCCCCATCACGTAGCATGTTGGTTTGTGATAGTCTCAAGTGATGGGGGTAGATGCACGTGTTCTCTGGGGTGCCATGGAAACATGCCAGATAGATCGATTGATAGATGACTGACAGATAGAGACACAGCAGGACAGAGAGAGATAAACACACACAGAGAACAATAGAGACAGAGAGATGGACAGACAGAAGAGGGAGAACTCACAACCCCTAATATCCAATCAAGTTGTGATACTGAAGGATTGTACGGGCAAAATACTGACCAATGCGGGAAGCATCAAAAGAACATGGAAGGAATCCACAGAGTCACTGTACCAAAAAGGACTGGTGGGTGTTCAACCATTTCAGGAGGTAGCACATGATCAAGAACTGATGGTACTGAAGGAAGCAGTCAAAGCTGCACTGAAGGAATTGGTGAAAAACAAGGCTCCAGGAATTGATGGCATGCCCACTCAGATGTTTCAACAAACGGATGCCACGCTGAAGGCACTCGCTCCTCTATACCAAGACATTTGGAAGACAGCTACCTGGCCAACAGCCTGGAAGAGATCCATATTTGTACTCATTACTAAGAAAGACGATTGAACAAAATGTGGAAATTACCGAACCATATCATTAGTCTCATACGCAAGTAACATTTTGCTGAATATAATTCAAAAATGGCTGCATCAGTACATCACAGAGAAATGTCAGAAATCCGAGCTGTATTTAGAAGAAGCATGGAACGAAGGATTTCATTGCTGGTGTCTGATGGATCCTGGCTGAAAGCAAAGACTACCAGAAAGATGTTTACCCGTGTTTTATGGACTATTCAAAAGTTTTCAAATGTGTAGATCGTAACATTTTTGTGGATAGCACTGCAAAGAATGGGAATTCCAGAATACTTAATTGTGCTCATGCATACCTGTGCACAGACGAAGAAGCAGTCCTTTGAACAGAACAAGGGGACACTGCATGGTTTAGGATCAGGAAAGGTGTGTGTGGGTTGGACCCTTTGAGCACACTGATTCATCTCTATGCTGAGCAGACAATCTGAGAAGGTTATAAAGAAGAGTGTGGGACCAGGATGGTCTTTGCCAAGCAGATGACACAACCTTGCCTGCTGAGAGCAAAGATGACTTGAAGTACTTATGTTGAAGATCAAAGACTACAGCCTTCAGTATGGACTACACCTCAACATCAAGGAAACAAAAACCCTCACAACCAGACCAATAAGCAACATCATGATAAACAAGACATTGAAATTGTCAAGAATTTCATTTTACTTGGATCCACAATCAATGCCCATGGAAGAAGCAGTCAAGAAACTGCATGATGTACTGTATTGGGCAAATCTGCCCCCAGAGACCTCTTTAAAGTGGGCAAGGGCAAAGATGTCATTCTGAAGACTGAGGTGCACCTGACTCAAGCCTTGGTATTTTCCACAGCCTCGTATGCACGTGAGAGCTGGACCACAGAAAGGCTGATGCACATGAGTTGTGGTACTGGTAAAAGTACCGAATATACCATGGACTGCCAGAAAAACGCACAAATCTGTCTTGGAAGAATTACAACCAGAATGCTCCTTACAGGCAAGAATGGCCAGACTTTATCTCTCATACTTTGGTCACGTTATCAGCAGGGACCAATCTCTAGAGAAAGATACCATGCTTGGTAAAGCAAAGGGCAAGACCCTGAAGGACTGGACTGACCCAGTGGCTGTGATGATGGGCTCAAGTACAGCATCAGCTGTGAGGA
>NW_006922169.1:378885-380072 GCF_000298275.1 Orycteropus afer afer
ACTTGTTGAACAGTGTGAGAGCTTCAACACCCACTGTGCCTTGTGGAGACAGGAGTCATTACTCCCAATAAAGTCACCCAAGCTCACCGTCGACCTGCAGGGTGATGCTGTCCCCAGTGTGTGGGGTTGCACCTCCTGAGAAGTGGACACAGCCACCGCAGTGGCCCATCCTACAGGCTGCCAGCGCCCCAATCTCCAGCAGACATCAGTCTGAGATTCACTGGAAACCCCACCAGGCTGGCCCGGCCCTGATTCATGGGGCTGGTAGACACAGGGCAGCCTTCTCTGCCCCTTGTCTGTTGCCCTAAATGCCACCAGGATCCCTGCTCGTTCCCACGTCTCGGAAGTGATGCCTAGAGCGCTGTCTCCCCAGGGCGTTGTAACGAGACCCCTGCAGTGAGCAGCTGTTCGAGTAGGCCAGCGCTCTGTCCAGGGAGCCACAGGGAGCACCCCACGTGCCTGTGTGTTTGGGGGGGAACCCATGCATATGTCTGCCCTCAAATACATGTCAGTAAGGACGTGCCAGTGAGACCAGGCCACACAGAGGTCCCCCAAAGCCAGCGCCTGCTCTTCCGACTCACGGAGCCACAGACTCTTTCTAGAAGATCCTAAGTGCCGCCAACACCCGGAAAGCAGTCTCATTGCTCTCGACAGGAGAGGCTTCCTGTCCTTGCTCTGGGCCCCGTGGTCCTCGTGCGGCCAGCCAAGGTGCACAGACATCAGTTACTGACTGGACAGCGTCAGTGTCCAGAAAGGCTCATTAGGCACAAGCCAAGGCCTGTGGCGGCCACCACAGCCACACTAATAACTGAGCTTGCATCTCATCCTACAAGGCGCCCAGGCCTCCCTCTGTGGACAGTCACTGTCTCTCAGAACTCTTCCTCTGGGGCTGAGAAACACCGTGTCCCTGCTCCAGACAGAGATGATGATTGGGACGAAAGTGATGCCACCACACACTGGACCGGAGTGGATTCTGTGTGAACACAGGGACTGACATGAGGCTGATGGGAGCTTTCAGCTGGGACTGAAAGAAGGATCCGCGATGTCTGTGTGTGCATGTGTGTGCGTGCACACACAGGCGTACCTGTGCACACGGCACAGGTGAGTATGTGCGTGTGTGCGCGTGACCTGCCTGGGCCACTCTGGCACTTCTGATCTCCTCACTGGGATCTGCAGGTCTTAGACTA
>NW_006922169.1:381342-382871 GCF_000298275.1 Orycteropus afer afer
CCTTTAAAGGAGTCCTTGTGCGGCACAAACAACTAAGTACCTGACTAGTGGCCGGAAGGCCGGCAGTTTGCAGCTGTCCCGGGCGCCTTGGAAGACAGGCTGGCTCTCTGCCTCCCACAGGTCATGGCCACTTAGCCCGTGGAGTGGTTCTGCCCTGCACACGTAGGTCTCCAGGAGCGGAAGCCACCGTGACAGCCACCGGCTTGGTTTCTGGTTTTATCACAACCACTCCCACCACTGTCACTGTCATTACTACAACGGCTGCTATCAGTACTGCTGTTACCACAGTTACCGTCACCACGGTTACTAGCACCGCCTCTACTGTTGTTACTAACCCTCCTGCTGCCGCCCTCCCCGGTGAGCAGGCCCATCCTGCTGCACGCTCACTGTCCTCAGGAGGGGCATCTCCCGCCCCTGCTGTCAGTGGCCTGAACCACAGCAGCGAGCGGACTGGGACCACGTGGTGCGTCTGCGGGTCAGCGGCACGCTTGGCTGTGCGCACCATGGCCAGCCTCTCCTCCCACTTCTGCCCTGATCCAGCCAGTGTCGTGCTCGCCCCGGGGGCCTGCGCGAGGTGGGACCGGGCGGTGGCCCTGAGCCAACCGAGTCAAGCATCGTGTGCCCAGGAAACATGACAGCACACCTTTGACAGGCGTGTGACCACGTGGGGCCATGGGTAGGTGCTGGCGCCTGGGGCCCTTCTCCACCATGTGTTCTGCACTGACTTGCTGGGCTGGGTCTCCTGAGCCCTGAGAAGGGCTGACGGAGCCAGGCTGTGGGGACAAATGCCCCTGAGTGCAGAGCCCTGGCTGGGGGTCAACGGAGCCTGTGCACAGACACAGCTGCTGCAAGAGACACGGGGCGAAGTCTGATCACAGCTGCCTGACTCAGGCCCGTGTGAAGAGCCAGGGCTGTGGCACACTGGCCAGAGCCTTGCATGGGGGGGTCTCTGAGCAGCACCTACTGTGTACGGGCCTCAGGCAGAGTCCAGGGCCACACACAGAGCATGCTAGCATGAGGGCCACAAGACACCAGCAATGCTGCCGCCAGCAGGGGACAATGGAGATGGGCATTGAAGATGGAGTAAGAGCTCATGAGACAGCAAGCAGCTTAAAAAACAAAAGAAGTCCACAAGGGCGGTCTGAAACGTTGACGCAGCCAGCTGGTGGGCACTTTCTCCATGTGAGGCACACGTGAGGTGGTTTCCTGGAAACTCTGCCCTTGGTTCTCACAGTGATCCTAGGGTGGGAGCCATCACCGTTCTCATTTCAGGGTGAGCACTCATCTGCCAAGGCCCCTCACAAGCCCTGCTTGGCACTGGGGCCGTGTTCTTGCCCACCAAGCACCTGCGTCACGGGAAGACGCCTCTCAAAAACGGGTCGCAGGTCTGGCCGCTGCGCCAGATGCTCGGAGCTCACCCTGCTGCCCTCCCCGCCATTCTTCCCACAAAAGGAGTGGCCGATGCCGTGGCCACTCCCGCTGCACAGGGCCGGCCACTGATGGGGAGCCTGGGGGGACGCTTTCGTCCC
>NW_006922169.1:383196-385424 GCF_000298275.1 Orycteropus afer afer
GGGGAGGCGCATTGGGACAAAGACGCAGCTGCCGGTGAAGGCACGCCAGGTGCAGAGGCCTTCCGCTGCTTCCTGAACAGGTCTGTGTCTTCCACCAGGCAGGACGGGCACACACAGGGGTCTACTGCCATAGAGGGAAATGCTGCTCACAGCCATGACCAGCGTGTTTCCCGAGCTGCGTGGGAGCTGTCCCAGGCCGGGATCTGAGCACCACCCCTCCTCCCGTCTTGGGCCTGCCTGGGAGGGCATGTCTTCCTCTCAAAGGGCTTGGAGAGCTGCACTAGAGGCCTGAAGAAGCCCTGTCTCTCATACCTGCTGGTGCATGAAGCCTAACAGCGTTGCCACACCACTGGACACAGAGTCAGGGACCCAGGTCTGGGCAGCTGCCTCAGGACTGCAGGCCTGGCCCTCTCTCTGCTGCTATGGAAGCCCCGCCCCATGCCAGACGCTGGTGCCAGCCTCACCCAGCACCTCCGACAGCCCTGTCTTCCTTGGAGACTTATCCACAAGGCTCGGATGGGGCACAAAGGTGGTGTCTCTACTCAAACTGCACCTTGTCTGCCGGGGAGGCCTGAGTGTCGCTAGGATTCCACGGAGCCTCCAGCGTAAGAGGGACTAGGAAGAAAGACCTGGGAACCCATTCCAAAAATGAGTCGATGACAGTTCTGTGGGTCCCAGTGGCCCGGTCCACGCCCGAACCTCTGTGGGTCACAGTGGCCCAGTCCACGCCTGAGCCTCTGTGGGCCCACCCTGCGCCTGACTGCCCGTGGATCTCAATGGTCTGACCCACACCTGACCATCCATGGGCCATGAGGGCCCGCCCCACACCTGGCCGTCTGTGGGTCACAATGGTCTGACCCATAGCTGACCATGGGGTGGCACAGGACTGGGCAGTGGTCTGTGAAAAGTCTATGGGTCACAAGGGCCCACCCTGCACCCGACTGGAGCAGCACAGGGCTGGGGTCTATCCTTTTGTGCACGGGCTCACCAAGAGCTGAGGCATGGCCACCAATGTAGGGCCCAGAAAGCAGCATCACCCAAGCCTCCTGCTTGCTCTGGGTGGAGCCCAGACATTGAGCTCACGAGGCCACAGTGACCTTGATGTGGACAACAGCTCCACAGGCTCCCTGGGAGAAGGTAGAGCCTCTGCCCAGCAGATGGTGCCCAGTTCAGGGCTGTGGGCTGGAGGGGCTGGAAGGGCTGGAGGAGGACAGCCAGTGGTGGGAGGGAATCAGCCGCCCTCCTGAGGCCACCTCTGAGCAAAGGGCACCGTCAGGCACCCTGCCAACAGGAGAGGAAGATGGCATTAGAAGTCTGTAAAAGGAAGACCGACTAATTCCAGAACTCTTAATTGTGCTCATGAGGAACCGTCACGTAGACCAAGAGGCTGTCATTCAAACAGAACCAGGGTAAACCATGTAATTAAAATCAGGCAAAGCGTGCATCAGGGCTGTATCCTTTCACCATACTTATTCCATGTGTATGCTGAGCAAATAATCTGAGAAGGTGGACTATATGCAGAAGAACATGGCATCAGGATTGGAGGAAGAATCATTAACAACCTGTGATACACTGACGACACAACTCTGCTGCTGAAAGTGAGGACGATTTGAGCCACTTACTGATGAAGATTGAAGACTGCAGTCTGCAGTATGGATTACACCTCAACATAAAGAAAATGAAAATCCTCACAACTGGACCAATAAACAACATCATGATAAATGGAGAAAAGGTTGAAGTTGTTAAGGATTTCATTTTACTTGGATCCGCATCAAAACCCATGGAAGCATTAGTTAAGAAGTCAGACGTCACACTGCACTGGGCAAATCTCCTACAAAAGACCTCTTTCAAGTGTTTAAGAGCAAAGATGTCACCTTGAGGAATAAGATGCATCTGACCCCTCAAAGAAACCAAACTAAACTCGCTGTCATTGAGTCAGATCCAACTCACAGTGACCCCTCCTTGGGTCTCTGAGGTAGTATCACTACGGAAGTATATCGCCCAACCTTCCTTCTGAGGGGTGGCTGGTGGGTTTGAACCACCAGCTACGCCTGACTCAAGCCGGGGTATTTTCAAGCACCTCATATGTATGTATGTAAGAGCTGGACATGATAAGGAAGACCAAGAAATGGATACATTTGAGTAACGGTGTTGGTGAAGAATACTGAATATACCAGGGGCCACCAGAAGAATGAACAAGTTGTTCTTGGAAGAAATACAGCCAGAAC
>NW_006922169.1:385779-386837 GCF_000298275.1 Orycteropus afer afer
GCAGAATGGCCCCATAGGGGTTCCAAGACTGTGAATCTTCATGGACGCAGACTGCCTCTTTCTTACATGGAGCAGGTAGTGGGTTTGAACTGCTGACCTTCTGGTTAGCAGACCAATGCTTTAACCACAGGGCACCAGAGCTCCTACACTAACTAAAGGAAGACAAAAACTTTGCAAGTGATGGGTTACATGCTTGGCCAATGGACTCCGAGAAGCTTCCAGGAGCTGACCTACCCTGAGAGCCACGTCGCCTGGTGCCAGTGTCTGCTAAACGCTCTGTGAATTCTTTGCTGAATGAATGGAAAGGATTTCAGATCTGACTCAGACTGTCGGGAGCCGCCGAGGGGACGTTGTGAAGAAAAACAAATTCTCCTCATTGCAAAAGTGTTGTTGTTATTGTGGCCTGCTCTCCAGTCGGCTCTGGCCCTCAGTGACCTTGTGTGTAACAAAAGGAGACGTTACCAGGTCCCGGTCGTCTTCACAAACGTGAGTGTGCAGAACAGCACGTTAGAAGCCAAGACTTGGAGGAAGTAGAAACCAAACTTCCCGAGCTCCATCATGTTGTTGTTAGACGACACTGAGTCGGCTTTCTGCTCTTGCTGACCTACGTCACACAGCAGGATGGCCCCATTGGGTTTTCTAGGACACAGTCCTGATGGGAGCTGATCACCAGGCTGTTCTCCGGCAGAGCCGCTGGCTGGGTTTGAACCACCTACCTTCCAGTTAGCAGCCAAGCATCTAACCAGTAGCCGGCAGGGCCAAGGGAAACTGACATTGCATTTTTGCCTTTGAGACACTCACTTGCAGGTGTCGACAGTTACTCCATTTATAGGGGAAGGTGCTCAGGGAAGCAGGGAAGAGACAGTTTGTGAGCTGCGAGCAAAGCGAGAGCCTCCACACATACTGCCCTGCTGGCCCCTGGGGCTTCCCGATGAAGCCCAGCCAAGCCTGCCCTTGGGCTGAGGGACGTGTTGTTCTGGGGGCCGGCTGTCATGCAGCGGCCATGTGCTTCCCAAAGATATTCCCCACAAGCTCACGTGTTCTGGCCCCAAGAAGCC
>NW_006922169.1:414288-420592 GCF_000298275.1 Orycteropus afer afer
CAGCTTGCTAGCTTTTAAGATCCCAGTCACACTACTTGCCAAAGTAGGAGGTGGAACAATGTTTTGTATAGTATGTTATGCCAATTGAGCTTGATGTCTCCTGCGACTATGGTCCTAAGCCCACAGGTTCAACTGCTCAGTCCCTCTGGGTAGCTGGCTGTGACCAAGCAGTGACTACTCCCTTGCCCCTTGTCAGCTCTACTATACACTTGGGAATTCAGATCATACAACATAACTTATAGGACATCATACATAAACTTATAGGACCATTGTCTGCCAACCTATACATGGTCTTGGGTGCACTCCCTGCTTCATAGACATACATACTAGTTCAGCCTGTCCACCCATCTATCCACCTGTATACCCATGCTTGTCTAGGCCCTTTCTTAAGATACACTGAACAGCAATTTTTGAAAGGTAGCTCACTAAAGGACGTAGGCATTCAATACAGAGACCCCAGAGACCCTGGAGCTCGTGAACAGTGCCCTCCCCATTCTAAACCTCCCCAGAGGCAGGCTGACCAGTCACTGACATCACCAACAACCACAGGCTGATGGACAGTGTGATGTGGTTCAGGCCAGAAGACACACCATTCCTGCCACACCCATGCTGTGAGCAGACACGGTGCAAACCCTGGACATCCCCAGATCTGGGCAGCCAGGGAGTCACCAAAAGCAGGCTTGTTTCTTGGCCCGACGACCCTTTCTTAAACAGGAATTGATCCCACCCAGTTGCTCCTCGGGCTTCAATCTCAAGCAATGATGGCTAAATTAGAACATGATTTTCTGTGGTTTAGGGAAGTATGTAGCAATGCTCAAGTTTTACAGGGACTTCTCCATGCTAATGGACCCTCAGGGTCACATTTCCCTGTCCCACAGATTGCTGGGGCTCCACAGCTCACCCCAAAGATACACCAAATTCCCCCACCCCACCCCCACAGCCCCATCTGTCTCAGTGAAGAGTGGTACCAAGGGGGTGGGGCTGAGGATGGCAACACGCCACAAACAGGCCACTGCTAGGCTTCTCTCACGCACGGTCAACAGGTGGATGTGCACTCTAACGGTTTAGTGTCAGTTTTTAATCCAACTCATCATTGGTTCAGGAGCGAAAAATGATCCCTGAGAAAATGAGACTGTTTTCAACCTCTTTCAAAATCCACTGTCGAACCAAAAATAACTGAAAGCCCAAAATATGACACTCTTGCTGCCTTCTCCAAAGAGGCGGCTTGTGGTCGAATGTGCTGGGAATAGCGGGGGAGTGCAAGCACCGTGTGTCCCCTTGGCAACGGCACGAAGCCCCAGCCCCAGCCCCAGGTAGCGAGTGAAAGTCAGAGAGACCTGAGCTAAGTGGGGAGGGGGCAAAAGACTGGAAACGGGGAGACAGCCAATGGTGACAGGTTCAAATGAGTTGTGGGGACAAGGAGGAGTGCTGGAGATACCCCTGTCCTCCCAGACAGTGCTACGGAACCGGACAACCATGCTGTCTCAGCTCCACGAACCCACAGAACCGGGCCACCCTGCCCGGAAGAGGCCCCAGGCAGGTCTAGAACACCTGAGAGGCAGAGTTTGTGGACTTCAGCCCCTTACCCCAGGCTGCACTGGGCACAGGAACAGGGCTGGGCCATCACGGTAACTTTCACCCAACGGCAGACAGGAACGAGACGGGGGCCTCAGAACACATGGCGGCCAGTCAGGGTGGGCACAGCCTGTGAGCACAGAGGGGGCTCCAGAGACCCCGCGTGGCAGTGACACACTGTGGTGGCGGGCTGGCTTCTGGCTGCAGCCCTCTGTGGCCGGCGCTGTATCTATCACCGCCTGCCCCTGCCAGTCCTTCCCCTTGACTGAGCATCCCTGGGATGGCCTTTTGTCCTCAAGGCCAGGGGTCATCGCGGCAGGCTCATGAGGGCTTCCAGGTGCCAGGCGGACGGGGAGGGCTGTCCTTCTGGGGCACGCTGCTTCCCTGGGGAAGCCCTCGCCTCTGTGACCCACATCCTCAGGTGTACTGCCCAGGCCCAGATTTCGGGTCTGGGGACCTGGGAAGCCACAACCTCCCCCATCAGACAAGGCCCAGGTCTGTCAGTGCCTGGCAATGCCCTTCACCACGCTCTGCACATAAACACAGCTCCCGCAACCCTTTCATTTAAAGCTGAAAAGCTCTCAATTAAATGATCAATCAGAGAACCAGTCCCCGGGCCGGGAGGAGTCCCAGGGCTTCTCCACTGAATGGTGAGCAGCTCTGATGTGTGGGCCTGCCATCCGTCGGCCGCGGTGCCGTGTTCCAACGCTGTGGGCCACCCGGCCGGGGTGCACCGAGGCGGGCGCGGGGCCGCCCCTCTGCTCTCCCAGACAAGGACTCTCAGAGAGTCGAAGATGCTGCCAGGCCCCGCCCCCAGGGAGGCCGAGCCCTGCCTCCCCGCCCCGATCAGCAGCAGGAGGCCCGCCCAGGCAGAGGGACAGCCCAGGACCAGGGCGCACGCAGCCTCAGGACCCGACAAGAACTGATCCCGGAAGAAGCCCCTCACGTGCGCGCGCTTTGTTTGCTGCCTTCTCTCCTGGTCCAGGCGATGGGAGCAGGGCTCGGCCAACGTTTTTCATAAAGGCCCAGAAAGCAAGCATCGTGGGATTCGCAGCCACAGAATGTGCACTGACCCGGGAGGGGCTACCGCGACGGGTCGGTGAGCAGGTGGGGCTGGGTGCCAATGAGATGTATTTATAAAAGCAGGTGGTGTTCGCCCCCAAGGCTGGAGACAGAAGCACTCCCTGTGGCTGCCACCTTGAGGGTGGGGACTTGGGACCGCTCACATTATAGGTACGGCAAGAAGCCTTCAGTGCGTCCCACATGAAATGCCATGTTGTCTTCACGTCAGTGCGAAGGGCACAGGATGGTCACTTAGTGGTGGGCCCTGGGCTTGGACCGGGCCATCTCAGCCATCACTCTCTACCACCTGGGTATACCAACCTCCAGACCTACCGGTACGCAGACCTCAGGGAGATGGCAGGTTAGGTTCCAGACCACACAATAAAGCAGGTCACATGAAATGTCTGGCTCCCCGTGCATAGAGAAGTGATGTTCACACTCCAGTCTACTACATGCGAAACATCATGAGAACGACCCAAATGTGACACAGACATGAGGGAACATGTGCTGCTGGAAGGACGGGCGGACAGATCTGTCGGGCGCAGGGTGCCGCACCCCTTCCCTTTGTAGTCATGCAGGATCTGCAAAGCACAACAAAACGAGATACGCCTCCACGAGGACACGGTGTGTGGTAAAGTGGGGGGTCATGAGATAACAGGGCCACAAGGGGCTCAGATCAGCGATCCTCAGGACGGGGCTGGACCCACAGGCTGTGCTCTGTCCCACGGGGCGTCGTCACAAACGAGAGCCCACGCCCCCACACCCAACTCTCACCGCAACTGTACCGTGGCTTTGCACATTTCTAAAATGCCCGAGACAGTCAAAAGTTGCTCCCGAAACATTCTGTTTATGAAAGTGACGCACATTGTTTTAAAACTGTTATGTGAGAGTGGAGACCACTAGCTGTCTGTCCGTGTGTCCGGCTGTGGTGAGAGTGGAGACCAGCAGCTGTCTGTCCGTGTGTCCGGCTGTGGTGAGAGTGGAGACCAGCAGCTGTCTGTCTGTGTGTCCGGCTGTGGCAGCTGCACGTTGCTGCGACACTGGAGGCCACCCCACTGGTATTTCAAAGCCAGCAGTCACCATGGTGACGTTTCAGCGGAGCTTCTACACTTAGACTAGGAAGAAAGTCTGGACAATCTCTGTCTGAAAACCAAGCAGGGAACACCCCGTGGTCCACAGCAGGGTCCCGGAGAGCGCTGGCCGGTGTCCCTGGGGTGGGAGGGCACTCAGAACACATGGTGGCCACAACCACAGACCTGAGCCACCCTTGATTGGGACAATGGCCCAGGACTGGCAACGTTCTGCTCTGTGCACATGGTGCCACCTTGCGTTCGGGACGACTGGCCCCACATTGGTCCTGATTGTGTTGAACCGGGCGACGAGGTGGAAATGAGGACCCAGTTGCAAGACATGACCACTGAAGATTTCCAAAGGCAGGTTCTAGATAGGGGCCAACTCCCCCGGGGACGGAATTCCTGGTGTGAGATGTCCCGCGTTCTTCATCCCAGACACAGAGGACACCCGAGTAACGCTCGTCTGAGAACCCCACGACTGGACCGGGCGAGGCAGGCACTGCTGCCCCCTAACCAACCACCAGTTTGCCCACGTCCGCCATCAGCGCGTTGGAAAATCCGTTCAGGATTTAATGAAAGCAAGTCAGCAGAACCACTGCCAAAATTCCGGCCGGAAAACCATCCTCGTTCCGACCCCCAGCTTCCCAGCAGACCCCTCCAACGGGAACAACTTCATGTCGCAGCTTGGAATTTACCTGAACTACTTCATCAATAATGCAGCCATCCACTTAGGTTACCCCACACCACTGACGAAACTCAGAGGCCTCCTGTTAGCGTCCCTTGCCTCAGAGCGGTCGGACAGAAGCAGCGAGGCTGCGGAGCTTGGGGTGGCCCGAGCTTGCCTCTGTGGGATTGAAACACAGCTCCTTGAGTGCTAATGTTGCTAACGAGACTATCTGGACTCCAGCTGAGTTATCCATCCATGGTAACAGCCAATGATAAAGAGGGGCTCATCGCCTCCCCGCTCCCCCGCGGAGACCGAGGGGGCCAGAAAGCGCAGTGCTTCTGTAAAACCTGACGTGTTTGGAAGGAGACTGACAGGAAGCCATTGCCATTGTGGATTTTCCCTCCCTCACCCCCCCAGCCGTCAGAATAACAGCGACCACACGAAGAGACGCAGCCCATCCCGGAACCCGGGGTAAAGAGGCCAAGTCCTGGAGCACGGCATAGTCACTTTCCACCTGAAGGCGACCTCAGGGTTTGCTCTGCTTCTGATCTGGAGTGAACTTCATCTTTGTCAAGGCCATACGGGATTATACGGACCGAACCTGGCCTCGTTTGGAAACAAGACTGATCACTTCAGTTTACAGGAGGTCACACGGCGTAGGGCGGGTCCTCTCCCATAGGAGTGCTGTCCTCGTAGGAAGAACAGCCCTGTGAGGCCACGCATCCGCATGCAAGGGGCCACCAAGAGCGGGGAGAAACCAGGGAGGACCCCCCTGGGGCCCCCCCAGAGAGCACGGCCCTGTGGTCCCTGCATTCACACCCCGGCCTCCACACTGCTGCTGCTGTTCTCATAAGCCACCAGCTCATGGAATTCTGTTACAGCGGCCTTTGGAAACTAATACAAGGCTTAACCACCCCTCAGACCAAGGCCGGGCAAACTGGGGCCCAAGAGCCCAATCCCACATGCTTGCTTATAGTTTTACCAGAACACAGCCACACCTGGGTGTTTACACATTGTCTAAGGAGCCCTGGTGGCACGGTGGCTAAGTGCTCAGCCGCCAACCAAAAGGTCAGTGGTTCACACCCACCTCAGGGCTCTGATGATGGGCTCCCGTCAGGGCGACAGCCCAGGAAACCCTGTGGGGCAGTTCTGCTCTGTGACTGGGGCCAGCGTGAGTCCCGGTGGCCTTGACAGCAGCAGCAACAGCAGCAGCACGGCTCCTTCCGAGCTGCGAGGGCCAGGCTGAGGGGTTGTGGGGGGCTGTGTGGCTCGCTGGCCTCTGTTTTCCCAGCAGAGCTGTTCTGCCCAGAGCCAGTGGCCCTGAGGAGCCCCGGAGCAGGACACCAGTCAGCCCGTCCCCTGGCCCTCTCCCTACGGGGCCGACCCTGACCCTTCTGCGTATCAGCTGACAGACGCTCAGGAGGCCTGACTGTCACACACGTGGCGCCCAGGAGGGTTAAACGCCCACTGAGACGTCCACAGCCTGTGGGAAGCCCACAAGTGCCTCTCTCCTGGAATCCCGTTTCCAGTGGCGCTTTCATTCACCGGGCGCACACCTGTCAGGATCAGAGCTCAGCGAGGGGATGACGATGTGTCTGGTCACTCACACCAGGCCCCCGGGGACAGGGCACCTGTGGCCCCTGCATCAGCTGCCCCCTGTGTGCGAGGCCTGTGAGCTGGTGGTGGAGAGAAGCCCACCCACCTGTCTAGGAACGAAACACAGTGTTCGCTGTGGGCCGGAGGGACTTGGTGGGAGCACGGAGCCCGAGTGGCTCTGTGTGAGAGGGTGTCTGGTCTCTGCTGAACGACAGACGTGCTGCGGGAGGGAAGGCTGCCTCGTGTGGAGTCGGAGGGTGATGCGGGCACAGGTGATGGAGAGACAGCACTCTGTGGGCCGGAGGGCCTTGGTGGGGGCACGGAGTGTGAG
>NW_006922169.1:422221-423180 GCF_000298275.1 Orycteropus afer afer
TCACACTTGCTCCCTCTAACTCCCTCTCACCCTTGCAGAGTTCACACTTGCTCCCTCTAACTCCCTCTCACCCTTGCAGAGTTCACACTTGTACAGGAACAGAGCTCACGAGCCGGGAGGAAAGGCCCCCGGTGCACACTCACAGGTGGCGCTGGGCGGCTCCCCGTGTCCATGGGGCCTGGACGTTCTGGACATCTCACGCAGAGGGAACCCTGCTGCACACTGCCTTTCAGTCAGCATCGCACAGCCAAGGCTCAGCCGAGCTGTAGCACACGTCAGAGTGCTTTACATGACTGCGTAGTATTCCACCGTAGGAACCGGGAGTATCCACAGCCACGCTTTGTTTACCCATTCATCCACAGGTGGTCACTTGATTGGGTCCAGTTTTTCACTGTTACGAATAAATGCTGCGATGAACACTCATGTGTAAGTGTTTGTGGGACACCATGTGCTTTCATTTCTCTTGGGTATTTACTGGGGAGTACAGTTGCTACAAATTATCACACACAAATTATGCTACAAATTATGGATACCACTGTGCAGAATGGGAATTCCAGAACACTTAATTGTGCTCATGAGGAACCTGTACACAGACCCAGAGGCTGTTGTTCCAAGGGAACACTGCATGGTTTAAAATCAGGAAGGGAGTGTGTCGGGGTTGTATCCTTTCACCATACTTATTCAACGGGTATGCTGAACAAATAATCCGAGAAGCTGGACTGTATGAAGAAGAACGTGGCATCTGGATTGGAGGAAGAGACACTAACAACCTGCAATATGCAGATGACACAACCTTGCTGCTGAAAGTGAAGATGACCTGAAGCACTTACTGATGAAGGTTAAAGACTACAGTCTGCAGTGTGGATTACACCTCAACACAAAGTAAATGAAAATCTTCACAGCTGGACCAATAAGCAGCATCATGACAAATGGAGAAAACACTGAAGTTGTCAGAGACT
>NW_006922169.1:424405-425340 GCF_000298275.1 Orycteropus afer afer
AGGGTTGCCATGCACCAGACCCACCTAGATGGCACCAAACAACAGAACGGCAACAGTATGTCTAACTTCTGAGAAACCGCCAAACCATTTGACACTCCCACCAGCAATGTTCGGGGGTCCAAGCTCTCCACGTCCCCACCAGCAGCTGCCGTGTCTTCTTCACGGTAGCCATCCTGGTGGGTGTGGGGTGGTATCTCCCTGGGGTTCTGAGTTGCGTTTCCTGAATGGCTAATGAATGGAGCACTTTCGCATGTGCTCGAAGGCCACCTGAGTATCTTCTTTAGAGAAACGTCTATTTAACCTTTTACCCACTTTTTTAAACCAAGTCGTCTTTCTACCGTTGAATGTTACGCGTTCCAATGTCTCAGGCTCTACCTCAGAATCTGGAAGATGACTGGCACACAGCTAGCACTCAACAACACCCTCCCAGAACCTGGGGGCACCATCTCATGAGGAATTTAGGCTCAGAGAGGTGAAGCAAGCTGCCCAGAGGCACACAGGGAACAAGCGGCAAACTTGTGATGTGAACCCAGGTCTGTCTGTTGCCAGAGTCTACGCTCTGAGGTGTCTGCAGCGATGCTTCCTCTTCCGGGGGTCCCAGGCCCTGGGGCAGCTGCCAGAAGCTGGTACGCCCCTCCACACCCCAGACGCTTCCCCAGCACCTTCCTTTAAGCAACCAATAAACCCACTGCCATCGAGTCAGCCCCGCCTCACGGTGCCCCTACGTGCGTCGGGGGGAGCTGTGCACCACAGGGTGTCCCTGCCTGAGTTTATGGAAGCCAACTGCCAGGCCTTTCCCCCTCAACACTTCGGGCCGGACGGCAGTTCCAACCTTTCAGCTGGCAGCTGAGTGCTTAATCATGTGCACCACCCAGGGACCCCTTCAGACAGGATGAATTCCAAGCAAAGATGAGGGAGGGGCAGGAAAGGCTGCC
>NW_006922169.1:426552-428066 GCF_000298275.1 Orycteropus afer afer
TTCCCTGGGAAACCCCGTCACCGTGTCTGTCTGTGCGCTCTGTGCGGCCCTTGCAGTGAATGACGCAACCCCGCAGAGAAGCGGAGAGGCCGTGGCAGGGACGGTGGGCGGGGGGCGGCAGGGCTGACCTCCGCCCCACAGGCATCAGCCCGGGCTCGGGTGGTGCTGGCGATCCCGTCTCCCCCTCCTGCGGTACCGAGCTCAGACCACGCCCCGGCCCTTCCTGCCGGAATTTTCCTATCCGTTTCCCCACCCGTGCTGAACAGCACTGCTCCAAGCCCCGCCAACTCTTGCAAGATGGTGACTCCTCCTCTCTCCAGTTGTGCACCTGCCACGCCTCTTCTCGCAAGAACACGCTGCACAAAGCAGCATCGGCCGTTGTGTGCACGCTCCAGGCTCGGGCTGTGCAATCAGAAGCTACCAATTTCGGGCTCTTCTCTGCGAATTTGCTTCAAAACAGATGCTTTTACGGGCAATTTACTTGCTACACCTTGAGAATCTGAAATTCTGTAAATATGCTTTAATTTTTTAATGGGCGTTTTAAGCCTCTAAAATGCAACCAATAGGAATACTGACTTGAATAAAATGTTGCCTCAAGAATTTTGCTCAATAGTTTAAAATTAAATTTGAAAATATTCCAGAGCTGTTAACTGTGAGGGAATCATCAGAATATTTTAAACAAACACATTGGGATCACTCCTTCCTCTTCCCTGTCACACCTTTCTCACCCTCTGCCCTACAGGAATCGACTAGGACTCAGGACAACAAACCCCCCTCGGGGAGCAGTTCCTGGGTGTCACCAGGACGGTCGGCAGTGAGATTCCACCCAGATGCTCCTCGGAGACAGGCCGGGGCGTCTGTTCCCCAAACGTCACAGCCTGGAAAAGCCCAGGGAGCAGTTCTACTCGACCCAATGGCAACTGAACCACAAACAACAGGAAAAGACATACACTCGGCCTGCTCCCTGAGAGTGAGCTCCCTGAGAGCAAGGACGGACACTTGGGCCCACGGACTGTGGACACGTCGCTGGAAAAGCAGCCACTAGGAAAGACACCGTGTTTGATTAGGCAGAGGGTCACTGCAGACGGGACAGACCCTCCACGCGATGGACGGACACACGGTCAGGGCAGGACCGGGAGCCTTGCTGAAGCAGATGTTCCCCGAGGGCAGAGGTGTGCCGTGGCTGGGCGGATTCCGATCGCCGCGGCCCTGTGTGTGGAGCTCCTGGCTGTGACCTTCAGAAAGGCGGTCCCCAGGCCTGTCTCCCAAGCACCTGAATGGCTCCACCTGCCGACCTCCCAGCTGTGGGGCAGCTGTTGGTGGCCCCTGGCCTCCAGGAGATTCTGTTAAAAGGACTGGATTGGTCAGTGGCCGCAGCACCACTGCAGCCTCCCTGCTCCCAGCATGCCCCGCTGGGAGGGGAGACGGGGTCCGGCGTGGGGAGGTCCGCACTACGACACTCAGGCATCTCCTTCAGGCTCCGCCCTGTGCCTCGGGCCCAGAGGCCCAGGAGA
>NW_006922169.1:429887-431484 GCF_000298275.1 Orycteropus afer afer
TCCTGCCAGGATCCTTTTGTGAGGGACCCCACTGAGTGGAACGGGAGGAGGAGGGCGGGGGAGGGTGGGCACACGCTGGTGGTCCCCCGAGCACCTGTCCCAGCAGTCTCCTCACGGGTGCCTCTCTGGCTTCTTGCCCCAGGCCTGGGCGCCACCTGGCAGCGGCCCTGCTCTGGGCCCTGGGCGGCTTAGGACCCAGGGGCTGCTCCCTGTGAGGAGACCTGGGCCCAGCCAGCACCTCTGGCAGCAGACGGCTGTCAGGTCTGGATCCTCCTGAAGGAAGAGCTGCCCCGGGTGCAACGGGCGAGGCTCCTGCGGCCCATCTCAGCTCCGTCTTGTTCCCCATGGCCACAGACTGGAAGCACACGCAGACATACCGAGACTTCCACACAGAAGCACCGTCCTGAAGTGACCAGGGCTCAGGGACACGCGAGTTAACCAAGCCCTCGGGGCGAGACGTGGAAGGTCACACGTAGCGGGGACTCACCGTTGCTAGTGGCACTGAAAGTCCCTCCCACTCTAGTGATGACATGTGTTTGTCTGAGTTTTGTGCCAAATTCAGATAGCTCCCATGTGTGCCATGTGCACACACACATGCACATACACATACAATGCACCCACGAGCACATGTATACATAGACATATACATACACTCACAAAATGCATGTGCACACACACATGCACACACAACATACATGTGCCCCACATACACGTCTAAGCACACATGTACATGCACACACAGGCGTGCACATACAAGCACACACATGTACATGCACGTGTGCACATGCACACACACAGCCTTCAGCAGTGGGTGGGGTGAGACTACTTCATGGATGGCACCCTGGTTGCTGGTGGTGGAGGGCTCTGGGTGCTGGCTGCGTGGGGCTTTACCAGACACCCTTCCTTCTTGTGGCCCCCCCAAGAGCGACCACCTCCATCCACGACAGGGAGAAAGCAGGGTTCAGGCTGAGGTTAAGGAGTCCTGCAGGTGCAGTGGTTAAGTGCTCGCTGCCAACAGAAGGTTCAGTGGTTCGAACCCCCCAGTGGTTCTGAGGGAGACCGTCCTGCTCCCATAAAGATCCCAGCCCAGGAAACCCTACGGGACAGCTCTCCTCTGTTGCAGGAGTGGCACCTGCCTGTCACTGCTATGCACGAAGGGCTCAAGACTTCAGAGAGCCCTGCAGCCTTGACTCCCCACCAAGGACTCAGCACCGGTCGGTGGGGACGAGAGACACAGACAGGGACAGAGAAGGCCCCCCAAAGGCCTCTACAGAACACGGAGGGAGCAGGGACCCCGAGTGACCAGCCGATATTGGAGCCAGCGCGGTGGGGCACGTGAGCACAGGGCGCCCAGGGGAGAGACCGGAGTGGTCTGTGTCCTTGCCCGGGATGTGCCGTGAACAGCTGAGAGCAGGGGCCTCTGCAAATGTGAGGACGCAAAGGAAACCGGCACCTCCCCCCAAAGGCCGCCTGTGTTGGAACAGACGCCCCGCAGGGTCTGAAATGTTAACTGGCGTTTCATGGAATTTACCGCCAGCTCCCAAAGGTGCACTTGTGGCCACGCCATCATTTCAGCATTTCAATGCGCTTCTCAACA
>NW_006922169.1:432430-433455 GCF_000298275.1 Orycteropus afer afer
AAGGCTGCATCTTTTTCCCGCACAGCGGCTGGGCGTGCCAACTGCGACCTTTTGGTTAGCAGTCGTATGCTTTAATCACAGTGTCACCAGGGCTCCTTTCAGAGGTTACAGGGAAGGCAGAGGCCCTGCCTGTGAAACGGACATCACAAACTGACACTTGCAGATGGCCCGTGACCCCAAGGTGTTTGGGAAAGTGGCCCCCAGAGGTGGCATTTGCTGCTTGTGGTCACCTGACCACCTCACTCTCCCCAACTTAAAAAGCCTTTGCCATCTGTCTCAGCACCAATGGATCACAGACGGGCCATCCGCTTTTTTTTGTTTTTAGCTCTTACCACTGAAGTTGGAAAGAAAATATTGCTTGGCTTGGCGATGCCACAAGTGGCAGAGGCAACCTATGAAGACTGGGAAATTAGCAGAATGACATCAGTGAATTTCGTGACATTCCCGTCACTTCACCAAACACTGCCATCCAAAATCTGACTAAGAAAACAAAGTGTCACTTTTCCGAGTCACAGGGAACTTCAGACGTCATTTGCAGAGTGGCGCCAAACGGTTCCAAAGGGCCAATGCCACGTGGCGACATTGATCTTATAAAGACAAGCAGCCACATGGCTGCAGACACCCTTATTAGCGACCCACCAAGTCCAGGGCCGTCTGTCAGCAGGAAGAGAATGGCCTCTCGCAGTTTCCCAGTTACAAATATTCCCCATTTGTTTCCAGAAGTTTACTTGGCTGCTAAAGGCTTTCAATAAAATGCCAGCATTAAAAAAATACCCCACTTGGGACCATAGTCGCAGGGGACATCAAGCTCAATTGGCATAACATACTATACCAAACATTGTTCTACCTCCTACTTTGGCGAGTAGCGACTGGGATCTTAAAAGCTAGCAAGCTGCCATCTAGATGCAACAATGGGTGTCTCCTCGTCAAGAAGAAAGAAGAAAACCAAATGAATGGAAACAATCAGTCCTAGCGACTGGTACACCATCTGATCTGCAACCTATACAACTATGAGACCAGAAGAA
>NW_006922169.1:434360-443259 GCF_000298275.1 Orycteropus afer afer
TCGGTGGTAGAACTCCGCCCTCCGTGGGGGGACCTGGGCTCAGGCTCCAGCAGCACACCTTGTGTGCAGTCACCGGACACCGTGTGCACGATGCTGAGTGAGCGTCAGCAGAGCTCTCAGACTGAGGGGCCAGGAAGCACGCCCAACATCAGGCAATGAAAACCTTGTGGGACACGACAGGACAACGTCTGACTCACTCGCGTGGGGCGTGTCAGCAACAGGCTTCAGTCGCTGGAGGCTGGGTGTGGTGAAGTAGAGGCCACCGAGGACGAGGGAGACCCTTGGTGACAGGGAGTGACACCACAGCTGCAACGAGGGCCTCAAACTGGCGATTGTGGGGATGGCGCAGCCTGGGCAGTGTTTCCCGCTGTCGTGTGAGGTCCCCTGAGTCCGTCCATCTGTCCATCTGCATGTCATCCATCCGTCCATCCTGTCGTGTGAGCTCACCCGAGTCTGTCCACTGGACAGCAGCTCGCTCTGTGTGCCTCAGCTCCACCTGTCCATCTGTCCACCTGCTGTCATCCATCCGTCCATCTGTCACGTATTGACCTATCATCTGTCTACCGACCTATCATCTACCTATCTACCTGTCTGTCAATCATCCATCCATCCGTCCATCATGTATTGACCTATCATCTCTCTACCAACCTATCATCTACCTATCTATCTGTCTGTCATCCATACATCCGTCCATTCATCCATCCATCCGTCCGTCTGTCACGTATTGACCTATCATCTGTCTACCGACCTATCATCTACCTATCTACCTGTCTGTCAATCATCCATCCATCCATCCATCCGTCCATCATGTATTGACCTATCATCTCTCTACCAACCTATCATCTACCTATCTACCTGTCTGTCATCCATCCATCCGTCCATTCATCCATCCATCCGTCTGTCTGTCACGTATTGACCTATCATCTGTCTACCGACCTATCATCTACCTATCTACCTGTCTGTCTGTCAATCATCCATCCATCTGTCCATCCATCTATCATGTATTGACCTATCATCTCTCTACCTACCTATTATCCACCTATCTACCTGTCTGTCTATCATCCATCCATCCATCTATCACGTATTGACCTATCATCTGTCTACCTACCTATCATCCACCTATCTACCTGTCTATTATCCATCCATCTATCATGTATTGACCTATCACTTCTCTACCGACCTATCATCTACCTATCTACCTGTCTGTCTGTCAATCATCCATCCATCCGTCTATGACCTATCATCTCTCTACCTACCTATCGTCCACCTATCTAACTGTCTATCATCCGCCCATCTATCATATGTCTACCTACCTATCATTTACTGATCTACCTGTATCTTTGTCTGTCTATCATCTATCCATCCATCCATCCATCTAGCCATAGTAAAGAGACTGGTGAGATAACAGTTGTAAGTGCTGCTTCTGGGGAAAGAAAGGAATTCAGAGTCACCCTCTCCAAAGGTTAATTTCTTGAAGAAACTGGAAACTGATAGGATAATATACCAACATCCACCCAGTCCACATGGAGGATGCCCCAGTCCAGGTAGAGGACGCCCCAGTCCAGGTGGAGGATAGCTCGGTGCTGGGTGGGCCATTTGTACTTTTCAGTGCTTTAGGAAAGAAACCCGTTTTCTTACTGAAAATAGAAGTGCACACCCCACAGTTAGCCACACAAATAAGAAGCAGCAGAGAGTGACAATGCTGGGCTGAGGGGTCACAGTGGGCCCCGTGAGGGGTGCATCCTACATCTGTAGGGTCACAGTGGGCCCCGGGATGGGCTGCGTCCTACCCTGTAGACAGGTGACAGGCTTCACTGGGGTGGGCCCCTCCATGTTGTAATGTCTGCCCGTGGCTCCAGTTTCAGCAACATCCCACCCACTGATTCACAGGCCTGACCCATCGGTGCAGGCGGAGAGACGGTGATGACCAGGCATCCTGCGTTTTGATTACTAATAACCTGAGCAAATACCGACAAAATTAATGACGAGTGAGGGAATCTAATTACTTTCTGGACAGGAGTGGAGACGGGGTGAAGTGGCGGCTCGTGAGCTGGTTTCATTAACGAGGGGCTCAGCCAGTGCTCGCCTTTCTTAGGTTCTCGGCAGGCTGGTAACGGAACCCGTGGAGGAGGAACCCCAGGCGTGCTGGGCTTCGGGAGGCTGGAGGGGTTTCAGCCAGGTGGCCGACTGCTTGGCGACTGTCCCACAGAGCCGCTGTCACTCAGCTTCGGCACTGATGGAAGCCACCTCGTCCCCCGGGTAGGTGCTGCCGAGGTTGACGTGCCCCACACTGTGCTTGCCCTTAAAGCCACACCAACCCAGCAGCACCCAATCAGACCACGTGGGTTCTATACAGGTCCGCAAACTTCATCCCAAAGCCAGGCGTCAGAACAGGGAAGAGGAACTGGAAACGGCAGGAGGGGGAGCACGCGCGTCCTGGAAGGGCAGCGAGAGGGCTCCTCAGGAGCCGGGGGCCAGGCTGCGTCAGCACCCTGGACGTGTTGTCAGGAGGGGCCGGTCCCGGAGAAGGGCATCAGGCTCGCTGGAGCAGAGGGCCCGTGACCAAGGGGAAGGCCCTCAAGATGGACGGACACAGTGGCTGCAACAGGACTGAGTAGCAAGGGCTGGGAGTCTGGTGCGGGACCGTGCGGTGCTCGGTTCTCTCGGATGCAGAGCCCACTCAGAGCGCCTCACAGCAGCCACGCGTCCCAGGGTCCCCTGTTCACGTGCAGGCTCTGAGTGGTGTCAGAAGTCTTTTGCAAAGCTGTCCCCATTTCCATGACACAAGGTCACATTAACTGACACACTTTTGGGTGGCTTTTATGTCTGAAGTAATCTCGCCCCTTTCGATAGAGGCAATTCTTTGCACGTGCTCCCGTGTGCCGGATCTTCATAAACAGTTTCTGAAGCTGGGCAACGACCCTGCAGTTCATGAACTCACTTGCTCACCCAGCCTTCCCGAGTGCCCGCTTTGCGTGGGCCCCGCTCCAGGCACCAGGGAGACCCAGGGCACGAGAGAGGCACGGCAGAGGTGGCCTGAGTGTGCACACGCCGAGGACTGGGCCCAGGGCAAGGGATGGGCTGTGCAGAATGTGACACGCTCCTCCTTCCTGTGCCCTGCAGCATGAGCACTGGCTGCAGGCAGGTCCCTTCCCTCAGCAGCCACAGTGACACTGGACTCTGGGCACAGCAAGGGAGGTGGGAGGAGGCCTGGAGATGCAATGGTTAAGCACTTGGCTGCTGATGGAAAGGCAGGTGGTTCGATCCCCCCAGCAGCTCTGCAGGAGAGAAGCCCTGGTGACTCACCTCTGCAAAGGTGACAGCCGTGTAAGGCCCAGGGAGCAGGTGCCCCTGCACACAGGGGCTGGGGTTTGCTCGACTACCCAGAAGCCAAGAAGAGATTCCTAAGAACCGCAAGGCGGGGTGGAGCTCACTGCTATTTAAAGGGTGGGCAGGGTGTCCTGTGCACAGGCTGCAGCTAGGATGGTCTGACACCCGGGAGACCCGGGGTAGTTGCCAGAGAGCGGGCGCTGCATCAGAGGCCGGGAAGAACGTGCAGGATTTGTCCAACATGCTGGCCCTTTCACGGCACTGTGACAAGCTGGTGTCTCGAGGGCAGTGTTCTTTCAGAACCGAACTCCACAGCCATGCCGGCTCCCACCTCGTGAGGCCTTTGAAAGGCACAGCTTGCAACACCCCACACACTGACTGCCTTTGAGAGTGCGTGCACGGTGGAGAGCGGGGTTATCAAAGGCACTGGGATCTGCCAGCTGGATGGACGGAGCGGGGTGTCAGGCACGGAACACAGCCACTGCTCCTGTCCAAACCTCCGCCGGCTCACTGCGGTACAGGCAGAGTGGGCAGCTGCTGCCTGCGTCCGTATTTCACTGTATTCTCAGAGCAGCAGGCCGAGGCAGGCCAAGCCCTTGGTGAGGACTGACTGCTGTGTGCTGCCCGCAGGCCTGCCTCCTCCTCCCCGCCCGTCCGGCTGCTGCCTCCCGAACCATCTGCAGACAGACTGCCGCCTTCCCCAGTAACAGGCAGAGGTGCACGGAGCGGCCCCACTGGGCGATCACTGTGAGTCCAAAGATGCCAGGTGAAGAGCAAATGGAGGAGAAGGGGGCCTTTGGCGGGCGCGGAGGAAAGGATTCTAGCAACATGCCTCTACGTTAGTGGGGACTCCCTGCCGGCACAAACTGTGACGTGCTCAACTGCCAACTGCAGCAGGTTGGCAGTTTGAACCCACCGAGAGGCTCCTTCGAAGACAGGCCTGGCAATCTGTGGGGGCAGCTCCCTGCTGTCACCTGGGGTGCTGTGAGGCACAGAGCTTCTGGGTGGGGTAGAACCACCAACCCTTCCGTTAGCCGTCAGATGCTTCACGCTTTGTTTGCTGTCTAAGGGCCACGGAGCTGTGAGTGGAGCAAGATTCACTAGATCCCTCTTCCAAGCACCCCCTCCTCGTCTGTGAAGTGGAAATGATGATCCGAGCCCAGGCCAAGAAACGTTCTGGGAGATCAACTACGGCGAGGCTCTGACCTTGGGGGAAACGTCAGGTTGAAGGGCAGACTCGTGTGGAGACATTTGTGCAGGTTCATGTAAAGTGGGGGATGGGATTCATGGATCTGATTGGCTGTTCTGGGAGGCAGTGCGGTTTCCCCACAGCGTTCTCTCCTCCACGCAGGAGGCCTGGGTTTGACTTCCAGCCGACGCACGTGCACCCACCACAGAGGCTCGCGTGTTGCTCGAGAGGAGCCTCCGGACTAAGGCAGACTAGGAGGAAAGGCCTGGAGACCCACTTTTGAAATCAGCCAGAGAACACGCCGTGGATCACAGGTCGGATCCCACTGTGCATGGGTCACCATGAGCCAGCCAGCTCCAGGCCAGTGAAGGGACAAGATGGCCACTGTCTGCCTGGCGACACCGGCGGCTGCCACCAGGGGGCACACGGGAGCCCAGCAGGGGAGCGGGGTTACGTCACCTGTTTAGTGCAGCCGCAGCGGGCCCGCGTCACAGGCACATCGCTGATGACAACCAGACAGAGCCAGGGCCTCTGTACCTCGTGCAACCAGCAGCCGGCGGCCCTGAGGTGCCGGCCTTGTTGGAGCTGTGCGTGTGCAATTCCACCAGCTCAAGAAGAAGTGCGCCAGCCACAGAGCACACACACCAGGCCGCCGTCAGTGCGACTGTTTCTGCTTTGTCTTTGCCACAAAACCATCCACCAGCCCCTCACTGCTCCCCCAGCTCCCCAGCGACGCCAGCAAGGGGCATATCTGCCCTGAACTGTCGGCGCCGAGGGGGACGAGGGGACATGGGGCCATCTGGACAGCAGCGTAAGCCACAGAGTGGTGCTGCTGTGGTTCAGTGCAGACAGACTTCTGCAGGACGCACAGAACCCAGCCCCCAGCCACTGCCTTCAGCTGACTGCAGATGAGGTGACGACACTGGAGGGTGAGATGGACACGGGCCTTAAGTAGCTCCTGAGCTCTCTTACCTCTGCTGGCCGCCGAGTGTGTTGATAGGACAGACCCGTCGGCATTCCGTCAGCACAGCTCCCCAGGACGGACCTGGAAGAGCAGCAGGAATGGCCACAGACGCCTGGCCCAGCACACCGTGTGGCAGGATGGCATGGCCGGGTGCACGGGGGGCCGAGTGCCCAGGATCCCTCTCGCCCCCCAAGGCAGCAGGGCCCATCTTCAGAAGCATCCTCCCTGCAGCTGTAGCTGACATGCTCGGGACAGAGCCCCCCCTCCGTCGGGGGCACAGGGGTGATTAGGGCTCTGCTTCAAGCTCCGCGGAGCCCACAGCACCCACGGTCAGCGCCTGCTCATGGCCTCACCCGATCTACTCCCTTTGAAGAGTGGAGGCTGCCCCTGCCCCATGAGCTGCTTCTCAGTGAGGCGCAAGGAGGAGGCCGGCTGACAGGCCTCAAGCACGCAGCAGCCCTAATCACAGAGAGAGGCAGCCCAGGGGTCCCTGATGGGGAGAGGAGGTGCGGGAGCGGCGCCAGGGGTCTGACAGGAACACCGTGGCGGGTCACACACAGGTCACTCTGCTCAGCCTACGCCCCCGAGAACACCCACCCGTCCAGTAAGACCAGAATTGGGGCAGAGCTTGTGTAGCGACTTGGCTGGGGGTCTTCACACACATGGGTGGTGTGCTGGTGACCGGCCATGCCCCTCAGTCATCGGCCCTCTGCAGACATGGCAGCCCCGCCACGGGTGGCACCCTCCCTGTACCGTGGCCTCACCCTGGTGTTCCCATTGGCCCTGCCCTGGTGTCCTCGGCTACTTGGTCATCTTGCTGGCAAGGGTCCCTCCTCTCTCCTTGCCCCCACTGGTCTCTGCCTCTGACTGGGTCCCTCCCAATGTCCCCTTCCAATGTCTTCAGGGTTCCAACCCTGAAGCTGTGCTCCCCATGCCCCATGTCCCCCAGGCACCTTTCCTCTCCACAGGAAAGTGCCACCCCCCGACCCATCAAGGCTGCTGTCTCTGCTCCTCCTGTCCTCCTCAGGCAGCGTCCCCCCAGAGCCCTCCCGCTGCCCCTGCATCCACCGTGACACATGGCAGCCCCGGGGGTCAGAGGGCAACTGTGCTCCCCGGGTTCTCAGGGGAGGAGTTTTCAGAAGGAGGTTACCAGGCCTGTGCTCGGAGGTGACTCAGAGGACTCGAACTGCCGACCCTCGGTTCACAGTCAAGCTCATCAACTTCTGCAGCACCCCACGGGCTCTCTAACTAGGTGCCGGATGAGTGAGTGAATGAACGAACGAGCGTCTTGACCCCACTGGGAACCCAGTGTGGGAGGAAGAGGCGGTGCTCTTGGGAACAGCACATGCCTTCACCCATTGCCACGGAGCTGACTCCCTGCGGTCAGCGGAGAGCTGTGCCCGTGGGTTCTCGGTGGCTGCGTTGTCAGAAGACTGCCAGGCCTTCCTTCTGAGGCACCTCTGGGTGGACGGAGGCTGCCAAGCTTTCAGGAGCTTCTGAGCGCGCCCACATCTGCACACCGGGGTCCATTCTGAGCGCGCCCGCATCTGCACAGCAGGGGTCCACGTCTGAGCGTGCCCGCATCTGCACAGCAGGGGTCCACGTCTGAGCGTGCCTGCATCTGCACAGCAGGGGTCCACGTCTGAGCGTGCCCGCATCTGCACAGTAGGGGTCCACGTCTGAGCGTGCCCGCATCTGCACACCGGGGTCCACGTCTGAGCGTGCCCGCATCTGCACACCGGGGTCCATGTCTGAGCGTGCCCGCATCTGCACACCGGGGTCCCCGTCTGAGCGTGCCCGCATCTGCACACCGGGGTCCACGTCTGAGCGTGCCCGCATCTGCACACCGGGGTCCATTCTGAGCGTGCACATCTGCACACCGGGGTCCATTCTGAGCGTGCCCGCATCTGCACAGCAGGGGTCCACGTCTGAGCGTGCCTGCATCTGCACAGCAGGGGTCCATTCTGAGGGTGCCCGCATCTGCACAGCAGGGGTCCACGTCTGAGCGTGCCCACATCTGCACACCGGGGTCCACCTCCCCTTCTCCCTCTGCAGGGCGCTGGCCAGCTGGGACCCTCACCCTACACTCCCTCCCTCCCTCAGCTCCCTTCAGAGGGAGTTGCTCATTTTCCGATGCTCATTGTCATTTGCATTTATTTTGTGCTTCCCTATGGATAGCTTTTGTCCACTGCTTTTTTTTTTTTTAATTGGTCTGTGGTATGGAGCAGTTCTTTCTGGACTTGGGCTGCCTTTGACATGGGGGCTGGGAAGGTGAGTTCCAGGGTCCCCGAGCTCTGAGCTCTGAATCCAAAGAACTCCTGGCCCAGATTCCCTGTTCCATGGCAACGCCTGGCCCCTGCATCAACCAAGGTACACGACCCATTGGAATGCCTAACGGGACCTCCTAACGTGTGCAGACCAGGCAAGAACAGGGTGAGTCTGGGAACGGGGCCCTTCTCTGAGTTCTCTGTGGTGGCCTGGGACAGTGTGCAGGACCCGGCGGGGCGGCAAGTGGCTCCGTCGTGGTCTTGTTCTCCTGTGTTTCATCAGCACCTTCCTCCAGGGTGGCAGTGCAGCTGGAAGGGCCACTTCTGTGAGGCTGCAGGACGCCTTCATGGCTGTGGGTCCCGGCCAGGCTGCAGCCCCCTTGAGCTCCCCACTTGAGCAGAGCAGAGATAAGAAGAGACTCAAATCCTGGCTAATCCTTGCTTTACGAGAAGCAGTTTTATCTAAATCCTGCTTTTAGAACTGTGCTTCCCCAGCTGAGGTTGGCAGAAGCAAGCTTCCATGTCCGCCCAATTTTCTGCCTGCCTCCAGGGAGAATTAACCTGGGGCTCCACAGTCAGGCTGGGGGCACAGCTCCCCGCCTCATCTCAAAACCATCACCTGTCTCCATGAGCTTTGGCTTAATCAGCCCACATAGCACATGGCGGGCGGCAGAACCAGGTGGTCCTTGGTTTCTTGTCGTGGGATGGACTCCCTGCTCCATGGCCGTCACCCCAAGGACAGCCTATGAACCCCATTCAGAAAAATACACTGATGCGAATGAATTTAGCAAACACTTCTGCAACACACATTAGGTGGCAGCTATTTCTCTAACTCTTTAAGATGATTCATTACACCCGTTTGACAGGTGGGAAAACTAAGGCGAGAGGAGGTCACCAGCCAGGGCCACCCAGGGTCCCCTTCTTGTGTGGTTCTCCCCACTTAGAATTTACCCACGGCCCCTGCATTCCAAAAGCCCCCACCATCCGTTTCTCGTCTTTTCCTTGGCTGCATGTACGGGGGCCCAGGGACTCATAAGCCTGGCAGTGATGAGGATGGAGCAGGCGGCTGTCAGACACGGCTTCAGCACCTCCCAGATGAACAGCGCCACCGGCAGCCTTGGCCGGCAGCAGAGGAGAAAGGCTGCAAGA
>NW_006922169.1:444454-445716 GCF_000298275.1 Orycteropus afer afer
AAAAAAAAAAAAAAAAAGTCAGCACCCATTCACTCGCTCCAAGGACTGCGGGACTCCAGACAGAAAGCACGGACGGGACTCCTGCGGCCCCTGCAGCCCTGGACGCCGTCTCTCGCTGTTTTCGAGCTGATTTCCAGAGAGTGGCCAGTGGCCAGGCCCGTCTGCTGCCTGTCAGTTCCTGTACTGCGGCCCCTCTCCCCCGGGTCCTTCCCGTTCCTGGCCTCTGTCTCCGTCCCTGGGTCTATGCTCGACCACTGCTTTAAGGCTGGCGGTGTGTCTGGACAGTGAATAAGGAACACCAGTGAAGACCGGATGCATGTTCAGTGTGGTGTTGGCGACATACCATGGACACCAGAAGAACACACAAATCTGTCTGGACAGAGGTACAGCCAGAACGCCCCTTGGAAGTGAGGATGGCGCCATGTCGTCTCATGTTGTCGGGAGGGTTCCCTGGTAAACGGAGGGTCGGCGAAAGGCAGGGCGGCTCAGGGAGACGGACCGACTGACACAGTGGCTGCGGCGATGGCCCGAGCACAGCACCGCGATGGCGGGGACGGTGCTTCGTTCTCCTGTGCGCAGGGCCGCTGTGAGTGGGGACCGACTCGATGGCGCCTAACAACAGTGGTGCTGAGGCTGAAAGGCCTGGCGATCAGCTTCCGTAAACACGACACCCCACACAGCCCTGCAGGTCTCCCGTGTAACGCCCAGGGTTGCAGTGAGTTGTGTGAAAGATGACAGACAGGTGTGGCCTCTCCTCCCTCCCTGCACACGATCACTGTCCTCTGGGAAGCTGACCACAGCTCCTGCTTACAAAGTGCAGTTACTTGCTTAAAAAAAACCAAAAATACATTATTTTTTGGGAAAAAAATAGGGACAAGTAGGTGGAGCATGGGGGACACTGTCACGGTGGGCCCAGGACAGGAAGCATCCATCACAACCCACAGGACTCTACAACACAGAGAGGGGGCCCTCCGGGGAACCGCGGCTTTCACTACCAGGAACGCAGCAATGCGGCCCATCCACTGCCACAGGTGTATGCCAGGAATGCCACCCGGTCACCCGAGGAGAAACGTGTGTGGGGGCGAGGGTGCGGTGTACGGGAACTGGCTCCTTGTAGTTTTCCTCTAAACCCAGACTGCTCCAAGCTAACGAACAAACAGGCCCAGACCGCTCCAAGCTAACGAACAAACAGGCCCAGGCCGCTCCGAGCTAACGAACAAACAGGCCCAGGCCGCTCCGAGCTAACGAACAAACAGGCCCAG
>NW_006922169.1:445816-449572 GCF_000298275.1 Orycteropus afer afer
AGCTAACGAACAAACAGGCCCAGGCCGCTCCGAGCTAACGAACAAACAGGCCAGCAGGTGCCGTGGAGCCGCTCCGAGCCCTGGAGCCTCCGGCGCGTCAGTCAGGCCGCGCTCCGCAGGCTGTGCTCCGCAGGCTGTGCTCCGCAGGCTGCAGCGGCTGAGTTTACAGAAGCAGATCACCCGACTTTTCTTCCGTGGCACCTCTGGGCAGACTCGAACCTGCCACCTTTTGTTACTAGCTGAACACGCTAACTGTTTGCAGCAACTAGGGACCCCACTCCAAGAAGTTCAGCCTGTTAGAAAACACTGGTTACTTCTGTGGGACACAGTGATGCTGAAGAGGACAGGAGGGCCTCTGGGGTTCAGGTGAGGGGCCGTGACTCTAGCTTGCATCCTTACGGATGGGCAGCCTGACCACTTGCTCCCTTTCCTGTGTGCACGGAAAGTTCTAAAAGGTTAGCAAAGTGAAAACTTTCCAGACAGCCCCCTCTGAGTGCCCAAGTGGCCCAGGGCCCGAGTCTCCCACCACTCCCTGTCCTTTCCAGGCGGCAGGATGCTTGACAAACTCAACTGGAGTCAATTTTCACAGAGCTTCCAAAGGAACATAATTAGATTAGATGCAACACTTGCTAATTTTTCGGTTGCTCATTAAAATTGACATGTCGTTTGATTTTGACAGCTACCTTTTATCTTGACGTAAGGCTGGTTCTTTCTGAAGTGCAGCTATATTAGGAAGTTGTGGAGTCCGCAGTAAGGAAATCAAGACCACTCAGTTCCTCCTTCTTGTCTAAAGGTCACAGGGCAGCTCGTCTTTCACCATAAAATTAGTAACAAGGAAAAGTAACGGGGCACGTGGGCTTTATTTACACTTTCCAAAAGACGAACCCCTCACTGGAGGGAGCGCCCCAACTCTGGTGACATGTTGGGCATGACAATGGCTGAACAAAAACATACAGAGCAGGTGCGGCGCCCAGACCGCGGGGGACGCAGTAGGAGACGGACAGGCGTGGCCTCGCCTCCCTCCCTGCACACGATCACTGTCTCTGGGAAGCTGACCACAGCTCCTGCTTAAAAACTGCAGTCACTTGCTTAAAAAAGAGAAAAGATAATATTTGGGGGGTGGGGGATAGGACCGAGCAGGTAGAGCACGGGGAATTTTTAGGGCTGTGAGTCTGTGGGACACTGTCACGGTGGGCCCAGGACAGGAAGCATCCGTCAGAACCCACAGGACTCTACGACACAGAGAGGGAGCCCTCCCGGGAACCGTGGCTTTCACTACCAGGAACGCATTGATGCGGCCCATCCACTCCACAGACGTATGCCAGGGATGCAATGACTCCTGAGCAGACTCCACGGCGCCGGGTCTGGTACTTTTATTGTTTCCTTCAGTGCAAAGCAACCCTCCTGAGCTCTTGGCTGACCCCGGATTGGTGTCTGCAAAGAGAAGTGCCCTCCTGGTCCTCCCTGTTTGTTTCTCAGTGTGGACCCCTCACCCTGGGTGATCTTCAGGCAGGAGACATGCCCCGAGAACCTCTCTTCCTTCTAGAATGCTCCAGCCCCTTCTGGAAACAGCTGTCGTGAGCATCGCAGCTATGGCAGCTTGGTTTCCACCCACGCGTGGTACCCCAGCCTGGGTCTCTGGTACTGAAACTTCCAGCTGAGTGAAATTACACGGGGAAGTGTGAGCAAACGGGCATCGAGATAAAACCCGGCATTCACCTGCCATGAGGCCTTGCAAAGGTGTCATTTGCACCTAATCCCCAAACAGGTATCACTCAGAAAATGACCCCCATCATTTCTGACCTGGAAATGACGCCCGCCTGCGATAATGCAGACCCCACTGGCATGACAAAGGGGGGTGTGCCTCAGGGGGGATTTGGGGTGGAGGCTGGCCGCTGCGCTGGTTTGTGGGATTCTGGCTTCTCTCTCTGAAGGGCAGGCTGGAGCACCTGCTTGTCGTTCATCCAGGAAACCTGCCTGCAATGTCCTAGCTAACAAACGAGAACCAGTGTTACGAGTTATTTCTGTGACCTAGTTTGAGACTCGTAAGAAGTCACCGAACGACTGCAGAGTTTCCAAGCGCCCTGCCCCCCTTCCCCCAACGCCGGCACCTTCTGTAATCAAAGCCCACAGTGAGCCCCAGGACCGCGATGTCCGTGACCACGGGGCGGCTCCCAGCGTTGTCACACATGCCCCCTCACGTGGACACTGAACTGGCTCCCTCCTGCCGGGCGCGTTCCCAACGGAACAAGGCCCTTTCACAAGGGTCCTGTCATCGCCCAGCAGCACAACGGAAAGGGCAGGGGGGCCGACAACAGCCTACCGAACTGCGCGGTTCTCGTGGTTCTCACAATCGCACCACTGAGAATAATCAGGCGAGCGGCTAGACTCACCACCGGACACAGCTGCAGTGCCTTCTGGAGGTTTCCAGAATAATCACCGCAAAATATTAGTATCTTCTCTCTGCCAGGAAAGGGGACTAACCCAGGGTCTCTTCTCCTTGGCAGGGTCCCTGCAGCCGTGGGGCTGCGCTGGGTGGGGAGGGTCCGTGCCCAGGGCCGAGCTGGGCTTCCCGGCGGAACCGCAGAGATCCCCCCGTGGACAGTGACCCCCAGCCCACCCCACTCCCGCGTCGCCCCACGCATTCCCACAGAGCTTCCCCCTAGTTTTAAACTTCGTTTCTTAAAACTGTGATTTGAGTGGAAGTTTCCAAAGCTCTGAAAGGCGTCAGTCAGGAGATCCCGGATGGAGTGGGTGAAACACGCAGAACAAAAGTCCAAATCATAAAGGAGGCCAGGCTCCTGCTCTGATAAAGAGAAGATCACGGCTCAGTTACCCTCCAAGCCGGGAACCGAACTCACATCCAGCTCTACGTTCAGCCACACAGTAGGGAGGCCTCTGGGGTGAACAGTCACAGCCGGGGGTGCCGTCCTCAGAGTCTCCCCTTTTTTAAGCACTGGTTTCCGACCCTGCTCAAATTGTGCACATTGACCGGGCGCTAGACACTGTTAGCATTGCCTCCTTTACAAAACGTCAGGGAGGCGTCACTCTGCAATGCTGCGCCCCGCCCCACACCCCAGGGGCAGCCCTGGCAGCTTCCGGAGATGCAGCCAGGTGCGCCCTCTGGGCTCCTGTAGCCCTCCAGTCTCCACTTTTCACCCCTGAAGAGAAGCAAATCCAAACTCAGAAGGATTTACTGAGGGGCTGTGAGAAAAGACAGAAGGCCTCTGTGTGTGTGCACGTGTGAGTGGGCGGGTATATGTGAGTATGTGAGCAAATGAGTGTGCATGTGTTTGGGTGTGTGTAGGTACATGTGCGTGCATGTATGTGTCTACGTGTGTGACTGTATGAGTGTGTCTATGTGTGTGCATGTGTGTGTGCATGTGTGGGTGTGAGCGTGTGTCTATCCCCCTCTGCACCAGGGTGCAGGGGACACCGTGGGCTGGCCGCTTCTCGGACCGGGCCCCCTGTTCCTGTAGGTCCAGCAGCAGCCTGGTCACTGGGCTCTGGTCCTGATGTCGGCATTCGCAGCCTCACTGTCCGCAGCTGCTCAAGGGCAGCACCAGAGGGGCCGCGCCCTCTCCGCCGTGTCACGGGGCCGCGCCTTCTCCACCCTGTTCACGGGGCCGCGCCCTCTCCGCCGTGTCACCGGCCGCGCCCTCTCCGTGGCCACCCGGCCGCGCCCCCTCCGCCCTGTTCACGGGGCCGCGCCTTCTCCACCCTGTTCACGGGGCCGCGCCCTCTCCGCCGTGTCAC
>NW_006922169.1:449797-461850 GCF_000298275.1 Orycteropus afer afer
GCGCCCTCTCCGCCGTGTCACCGGCCGCGCCCTCTCCGTGGTCACCCGGCCGCGCCCCCTCCGCCGTGTCACGGGGCCGCGCCCTCTCCGTGGTCACCTGGCCGCGCCCCCTCCGCCGTGTCACGGGGCCGCGCCTTCTCCACCCTGGTCACGGGCCTGCGCCCTCTCCGCCGTGTCACCGGCCGCGCCCTCTCCGTGGTCACCCGGCCGCGCCCCCTCCGCCCTGTTCACGGGGCCGCGCCCTCTCCGCCGTGTCACCGGCCGCGCCCTCTCCGTGGTCACCCGGCCGCGCCCCCTCCGCCCTGTTCACGGGGCCGCGCCCTCTCCGCCCTGGTCACGGGCCTGCGCCCTCTCCGCCGTGTCACCGGCTGCGCCCTCTCCGTGGTCACCCGGCCGCGCCCCCTCCGCCCTGTTCACGGGGCCGCGCCTTCTCCGCCCTGTTCACGGGGCCGCGCCCTCCCCGACGTGTCACGGGGCCGCGCCCTCTCCGCCCTGTTCACGGGGCCGCGCCCTCCCCGCGTGTCACGGGGCCGCGCCCTCTCCGCCGTGTCACGGGGCCGCGCTTCCCAGAACGGAATGCGGCCGTCGTGCAGCACCTTCACAGCTGTACCCGCATGCCTTCCACCCGGGGGCACATCTCACAGACACCGCCTGGTTGCACACGGGGCTCCCACTGCCAGGGTCTGGAAGTAGAGCCCCAGGCCCCGCCCCAGTGTGTCGTCTTCGTCTTAAAGCTCCACGGCAACCTGTCCGCCAGGTGAGCCCACTGGTGAGTGAAACCCCTGGGCCACGGCTCCCAGCACCACAGCCCCCCCCCAGCCACCGCAGTGCGACACACGGAGAGATGGGGGGGGCCCCCGACTGCACGGCACCTGGTTTAGGTCCAGGTGGTGCAGATGGTTATGCCCGGCGGCTAACCAAAACGGTGAAGTCTCGCATTCACCCACAGGCGCCTTGGAAGAAAGGCCTGGTGATCCCCTTCTGAAAAACCCCCATTGAGACCCCGCAGCCCCACGCTCACACACAAGGGTCACAATGAGCCCGATCTGACACAACGACAACTCTCTCAAGTGGGTTGAGCTGAGGCAAGGTCAGAAGAGCCAGCCCAGGCTGCATGTGACGCAGCCTCTCCTTCGGAGGCCGCACGGCCGATGGGTCTGCGACCCCACTGCAGGGAGGGCGCCCTGGACGCGGCACAGCTGCCAGAGGTGCCTGTGGGTCAGCTTGTTGTCTGTGTTAAGCATCTAACTAATCACTTGGCCGGGACAACACAAAAGCTCAAAGCCGAGGGGGGAGGAAGTGCTGAGCAGGTCATGAGGCCAGGAGGCACCTAGACAGCCAACTAGCGCTTGCACCGAAGACCATCGCCCTGTGAGGTGAAGGAGCCATGCTGCCCGCTTCCACACCTGCTCCGTGCCTGAGCCACCGGGTCACAGAGCTCACCCGACGGAGGGGCAGAAGGAATCAATTAATAAAAACAAATTGCCTTTTACCAAGTTAAATAAAAGCAAACATAAATGAAGCCACTGTGTGGATGGCGGATTTATGCCTGCGATTACCGCTCCATCCCAAGATGGAAATGCTTTAATGGGATATTAAAAAAGATCAAATTAAATTTTAATGAGTGCGGCACTCAGTGTCAGAACAGCTCCGCAGCCCCTCCTGACTCGCAGGGTGTAGACACCAAAGGGCCAACATGTCAGCCTTCCAGCGGCCGCAGGGCCCCTGCAGGAAGGCCCACCCCGCAGCCAGAACCCACGGCCCCGCAGAGACCCTGTCCTCCAGCGAGTCTTCTCCAGGCACCGTGTGTGTCCGCCGCCCGCCTGAACATTCCGCCACTGTCACCCTCTCCCTCTAGTTTGATGATGCACTTGGGTCCCGCAAAGACTGAGGGCCTTCCGGTGGCCGGGCGCCGTGGAGTCGACCCCGAGGGGCTGCCCGCGGGGTTTGCGGGGCTGTATGCTTACGGGTCTGCAGGTCCTCCTCCTGGGCAGCTGCCGGGGGCTTCCAACAGCTGCCTTCTGGTTAGCAGCGAGTGCTTAGCCACTGCGCCACCAGGGCCCCTCCACCTGTGAGGAAGAGCACCCACCCCCGTGTGTCGCCGGTCAGCGTGTCGCCGGTCAGCGTGTCGTCCTGCGGTGGCGTGTGCACCTGTGATGCTGGAAGCCGTGCCACCACCACGTCAAACCCCCGCAGGGTCCCCCCTGGGGGCACAGGCTTCCGCGGAGCCTCCAGACTAAGACTAGGGAGAAAGGCCTGGGGACCCCCTTCGGAGACGGGGCCGACGGCAGCACCGCAGGCCACAGCGGCACCGGGCCCGGTGCTGGGACAGGGGCCGGAGGGACGCGAGCGGTGGCCGACGGTCCGGGAAGACGGTGCAGGGTGGCTGGGTGGGTTCCCTCCGCTCTCCACGGGTCGCCGCGCGTCGGAGCTGACCGGTGGCCTCAGGCAACAGCAAGCAGCCTTCAGCCTGGGGCTGGGCCCGGGCGTGAATCTGCTCTTCACTGAGGCTCTGCACTGGGGAGGGGCCCAGGGTCAGCACAGCCTTCACAGGGCTGTTCTGATGACCACCGAAGACGCAGGCCGGGTGCTGACTCAGGGCCGGCCGGGGCCTCACAGAACAGCGATGGCCTCAACACTCACTGCGCCCGGCACTGCCCTCAGTGCTCCAGGACGGCAGCCCTCCTGACACCCCTGCCTGTACGAGGACGGCGCATTGCACTGCCACGCCACTGATGAGGAAACCAAGGCCCAGAGAGGTCGGGACTCCAGCAGGGCGGCCCCGGAGCCAGTCCCCAACCACTGGGCCACTTGCACTCCAGGGCAGTGCACCGGCACTGATGGGGCCAACAGGTGCCAGGCTCTGAACCCCATTCTGCAGATCAGAAGACCGAGTCAAGATGGTCAAGTCAGTATGTCCACTCACACAGACATTTCTGTCCATGACGGCCGTGCTCCAGAGTCCGGCAGAATAACCTCTGGTGGACATGCTGGGCAGAAACGCAGGCGGGCGGGCTGTGTGCACCCGCGTCAACGTCTAACGTACGCTCCCTGTGCTGTCAGGGTCTGGAGGGGGCTTGTGAGTTCCGCCCACACCACTGGCCGTGGACACAGCTCTCCGCCCACCCTCTGCTGAGCAGACACCCAGGCCGCTGCCCCACTTGTGAGTTCCGCCCACGTCACGGGCCGTGGACACAGCTCTCCGCCCACCCTCTGCTGAGTGGACGCCCAGGCCACTGCCCCACTTGAGTTCCGCCCACACCACTGGCCGTGGACACAGCTCTCCGCCCACCCTCTGCTGAGTGGACACCCAGGCCGCTGCCCCACTTGAGTTCCGCCCACACCACTGGCCGTGGGTACAGCTCTCTGCTCACCCTCTGCTGAGTGGACATCCAGGCCGCTGCCCCACTTGTGAGTTCCGCCCACACCACTGGCCGTGCACACAGCTCTCCACCCACCCTCTGCTGAGCAGACGCTCAGGCCGCTGCCCCACTTGTGAGTTCCGCCCACGTCACAGGCCGTGGGTACAGCTCTCCGCCCACCCTCTGCTGAGTGGACACCCAGGCCGCTGCCCCACTTGCTGTGGTGGGCACTTGGGGGGCTTCTGGCGTCAGGTCCCAGTGGCAATGTGCAGACTCTGAAACATGTCCTTGGCGAGTCCTTCAGTAACTTCTGGGTGCACTTCTTGGACATGTGCCTGGTGGGTAAGTGCAGAGCCCCTTAGTGGAAGGTCAGCTCTGCTCTAAACCGCCCACTATCCACGGGACCATGCTGGCGCAGCGGTTCAGTGCTCAAATGCTAATGCAAGCTCAGCTGTTGGAACCCACAAGCTGCTCCACGGCAGAATGACCCGGCAACATGCTCCATAAAGGTTTACAGTCCAGGACACCCCGTGGGCCACTTCTGCTGTCACACGGGGTCACTACAAATCAGAGCAACTTGACGGCAAGGCTTTTTCTCTCTTGGGATCTTTCTAGGCCACCAGCAGTGGCACCTGGCCTGGCTGGGAGTGGGAGCAGGTGGCTTGGGGGGTATGGGTACATCTGAAAGTGAGACCTCTGGTCATGCATGTTGGTCACATCTGAAGGTGCTATCACTAGGCCCTCTGAATGGAGCCCATGTGTCTTCAGGGGTCTGAGAACCCTACAGGACCCACTTCCTCATAAGGTCCTCATGGAAACAGAGTACTAATGCCTAGCAGGCAAGGAGAGAGATGGTACATACAGCTGCTTGGCCAAAAGGGCTTTGCAGAGAGTTACCAGCACCCCATGCCACTGCCACCCTGAACCCTCAAGCATCTCTGGGCTATTATCTAGGGGCGTGGACCCCAAGCCCCAAATGCCAGGAACAGGGATGTGAACACCGGGAACCAAACGCTTCCAGTCTCAAGGGGCGTCAAATGAGCCCAAAGTGCACACACAGCATCAGGTCAGCTTTACAGGACAGGGAAGGGATGCTGACCACAGTGCACACACCAGAGTCCACGCTGCAGCACCATGGCCTGGTGGTCCCCTGACCCACAGCAAGTGGGGAAATGGCCGGTGACGTCTGCCCCTGGGGGATAGAGACCTGCAACCACACCCAATCATGTGGAGGGAGCACGTGGACATCAAGAGGAGCTGAAGGAGTCAGGCACCAAAGAGCCCATGTGTGCACGGGGGAGAGGCAGGACCAGAGGCCTGGGCTATAATACTATGGGTCTCCAGGTGTACGTGTGCACGGGGCAGAGGCAGGCACTGTTCTGGTCCCCTGCTGCCGCTCTGAGAGGAATATACCACAAATGGGATGGCTTGAACAAACAGGAGTTTATTCCTTACAGTTCGGGAGGCTAGAAGTCCAAGTTCCAAGTGCCAGGCTCTAGGAGCTGTGTGAAAGCCCCTCGACCTTGGACTTCAGCTCTGCCTCTTGCTCCCGGCCCAGTGAAGCTAGAGGCATCTCTTTACTCAGGCAGCTACTGGCTGCTGAGGCTGACAAGCCCAAGGTTGACAAATAAAATGGCACAGTCCTGATGTTACCAAACCACATGGCAGGCCATTAATTTAAGTCCATTGAAAGTCCTGGGATCGGCAGAGCATGGCAGGCTGCTGAGCAACGACACGGCTACATACAGGGTACAAGTGTGCCATAAGCTAGAGACCGTTCCCAAGGCTTCTCCTTATATACAGGAAGCAGACCGATCCCTAAGACAGCTACTCAGCTGCTCACTGTAGATTCCACCATGGAGTTGACTGCCAGTCTCATCATGGGGAATACTACATCCAGCTGCCCAGCCACTCAGCCAGGCCCAGCCAAGTTGACACACAAAGTTAACTACCACAGGCACCAAAGAGTGTACGTGTGTATAGTGCACAGTCAGGACTAAAGAGTTCATGTCTGTACAGGGCAAAGCCAGACACCAAGGAGTCCACAGAGAGTCCATGTGTGCACAGGGCAGAGTCTGGACCAACGAGTCCATGTGTGTACAATGCAAACTCAGGCAAGGTCAATCTCGTCTGTGAGAGTCCAGGGGTCTGGTGACCCTTTGGGGTGGGGACGACAACTGGAAGGGCCCAGAGGAGGCTTTGGGGGGCAGTCTTGTCCCACAGCTTGGCGGGGCCCCATATCCTGGGGAGTTTGTCCATGAAATTCATCCATCGTACACGTACCAAGTGCGACTTCTCAGCGTACACCCCACCTCAGGGAATTAACATAAAGCCCGCATTACAAAACAGGACTTGAATTGGGAGCTGACAAGCTTACCAACCCTAATGCGGCCCAGTCCTCGCCAAGACAAGGGGCTGTGGGCCAGGCCTGGGTGCCGCCATGACCGTCAGGGGCTGTGTGGATGCCAGTATGGGCGGCAGGCACTCACTGGACCTGGGAGCAGTGCCTGACTATTTTTAGTGGCTGTCTCAGGCCAGGCAGTGACTGCCACTTCACCCCGCCCTGGCTTGCAGTCCCATGTTATTATACTCAATCTGGGCTCTCCAAGGTCCTGATATTTTGCTTTAAAATAGCTTAGCCACCTAGCCTCTTGCCAAACGACCTTGTCAGTTGTTTCCCAAACCCCTTAAGCCAGGGGATCAGGCTTGAGGCAGACGTAGTTTCCAGGGGGAGAGAGCGTAGACCCTGCCGTCAGTCTGACCGACGGGTCCTGACTCAGCCTCCGTGTCTCAGTTTCCCATCTATAACATGGAAGTCGTAACTGTCGGCCTCACGGGGGGTTATGGGCATGGAAGGGACCACACACATCAAGCTTGCACAGAACCTGACACGGGCCCCTTGGCAGCTGTCATGCCCCCTGCTGTCACCACAGCAGTTCAGAGTGATGGCGTTGGCCTCGGCAGGGGGAGGGTGCAGTGGGCAGTGGCCATGCCCAGTGGACGGCTCTGGCTACAATGAGAGTGTGCAGGCCCCTGGCCTGGCCTGACCGTGAGGCAGGCACCCACGGCAGCTGCTTTGGTGACAGGAGCAGCATTCACCTTCTAGCCCAGGGCCCTCGGATACTGGCTGGAAGAGTGGACTTCCAGCTTCTCCCGTGGGGCGATGCTATGTGACGCAGGGATGAGTCCCCGGATGAGGGATGCTGACTGCAGAGTCCGCCTAGGCCGCATCTGGAGCCGGCTGATAAGTGTTCCACCCAGGAGCCACTCACAACCAACGCCAGCCTGCTGGAGAGGGACAGAGGGCAGCTCGGTGACACTGGAGAAGCAGAGCAGGCAACAGCAGCTTATGAGAGAGAGAGAGAGAGACAGGAGAGAGGGAGAGAGACAGGAGAGAGAGACAGAGAAGGAGGGAGAAACAGAGAGAGGGAAGGAGAGAGACAGACAGAGAGAGATAAGCAGAGAGAGAGAGAGAAAGAGGCAGAGTGAGCGAGTGGGAGAGACAGAGACAAAGAGAGAGACAGAGAGAGAGGCAGAGACAGACAGAGAGAGATAAGCAGAGAGAGAGAGAAAGAGGCAGAGCGAGCGAGTGGGGGAGACAGAGACAAAGAGAGGCAGATTAGAGAGACAGAGAGAGAGAGAGGCAGAGAGAGAGGAGAGGCAGAGAGCGAGTGAAAGAGAGGCAGAGCGAGTGAGTGAGCAAGAGAGACAGAGAGAGACCAAGATATAGGCAGACAGAGAGAGAGAGAGAGAGGGAGACACAGAGACAGAGACAGACAGAGGGAGGGAGAAACAGAGAGAGGGAAGGAGAGAGACAGACAGAGGGACAGAGAGAGGAGCAGAGAAAGAGAGAGGCAGAGAGAGAGAAAGAGGCAGAGCGAGTGAGTGGGAGAGACAGAGACAAAGAGGCAGAGAGAGAGACAGACAGAGAGAGAGGAGAGAGATAAGCAGAGAGAGAGAGAAAGAGGCAGAGTGAGCGAGTGGGGGAGACAGAGACAAAGAGAGGCAGATTAGAGAGACAGAGAGAGAGAGGCAGAGAGAGAGAAGAGAGAGAGACAGACAGAGAGTCAGACAGAGAGATGCAGAGAGAGAGAGAGACAGAGAGAGAGAGACAGAGAGAGAGAGGCAGACAGACAGAGAGATGCAGAGAGAGAGAGAGAGACAGAGAGACAGGCAGAAAGAGAGAGAGAGACAGAGTGAGAGAGAGAGAGAGAGAGAGGCAGACAGAGAGATGCAGAGAGAGAGAGAGAGAGAGACAGACAGATAGGCAGAAAGAGAGACAGAGAGAAAGACAGTGAGAGAGAGAGAGAGAGAGGCAGACAGAGAGAGAGGCAGAGTGAGCGAGTGGGTGAGTCCATCAGTGTGGCATTCTGACAGGAATGGCAGAGCCCTGTGCACCTCTTCCGCCCGATTTGGAAATGTGAATCACCTCGCTCCTGCCTGGGCTTAGTCCCAGGGGGACAGTGGCCCACAGGGGCCTGAGCCTAGCCCAGAGTCAGAAGACAGGCTGTCCGTTTGCTCCTGGAACCACATTGTAAGTGACCCAGCCACTCTGGTGGACACACAGCTCAATTACAGTCACGTGGGGGACACCTGGGCAGGATGGGCCAGGGCCAGGGCCCCAGACTCCCTGCCGTCACGTGTGGAGCCTGGGGGATGGTGGGTGGCAGGGGGCGGCGGGGGTGGCGGGGAGAACAGTCACTGGGAGCGAGGCGCCCACTCGGCCGGGCACCCACAATGTGGGCTTATCAGTCATGGAGACCTGCCTTGGCTTCGTGGGGCCGCCAACGTGCCCCGTGTGCTCCCCCCGGCCAGCTGGGCTGGCTCTGATGCTTCGGGGGTCCCCAGGCCCTGCCGTGCATGCAGACCACCTGAGGCTCCCTGACCCAGGAGGTCAAAGAGGTGGGCAGCAAGGAGGGCTTCACAACCCTGAGATTTTAATGTTTCTCAATCATTTGCCACAACCCACAAGTGAGGGAGATTTATGTACAGGACAGCAACAGTCCGGTTCCTCTCCGCCAGCTCCACACTGGCTCATGGACTGCTTCCTCCCTGCCCGACTCCTAGAACTCGGGGCGGACAAGCATGGTGCCCTCTGACGCTGGGCGGGCCCAGCGTGCCCACTGGCCCTTCACCCAAAGGCCCGCAGCCGTGGACGGGGAGCCTCGGGCCACTGGGAGCTGCCTACCACTGGCCTCCTGTCACCACCCACAGAAAGCTGCACCATTTATGACTCTTCTAAATCCTCCTGATGACAGTTTCAGAGCTGCTCTTCTGAGATGAGTATTTGGGCCAACATTCCGTTTGCTTTCTCAAGTCCAAATAATTCTATTGCTCTTGATCCGGCTCCACTGCCTGGGGTCACATTGGTACATTACCAGCCAGCCTCAGGCCCAGTCAGGATCTGGATTCGGTAAAGGTTTGGCCATTCCATCAGTGCCCACAGCCCTCGGTGGACCCAGGATGAAGAACGGTGTGCAGGCTGTGGTTGTGGTGTCAGCAGGGATCACAGATGCAGAGGCTTGTGGGGCCTGGAATGCAGGGAGAGGGACTGGGGAGGTCAGGGCGGGTGGTGGTCTCCCTAAAGGGCCAAGCCCGCACTCCACTCCGCTGGTCCCTGCCACACTGGGAGGCAGGCTGGGGGTTGGCAGGAGTTTTGTTTCAAAGGTTGTTAATAGCAAAGGAAATGCGTGATTTTCAGAGGTGTGTTTGGGATACAGGGACGGTGTCACCGTCAATGACTACACAAGAGCCGAGAGATGGTGATACACTGAGGCCTCTGCCATTCGATGGCTGTGTTCCTGTGGTCAGGTCATCCTTCCTGTGCCCAGGGGCCACACTGCAGAATCGGGGTGCCTGCAGGACTGTGGGGCCGCTGCACGGGGCTCTGAGGGCAGCATCCGCTCACTGTAGGTGACGGGTGCCTGCAGGACTGTGGGGCCGCTGCACGGGGCTCTGAAGGCAGCATCCGCTCACTGTAGGTGACGGGTGCCTGCAGGACTGTGGGGCCGCTGCACGGGGCTCTGAAGGCAGCATCCGCTCACTGTAGGTGACGGGTGCCTGCAGGACTGTGGGGCCGCTGCACGGGGCTCTGAAGGCAGCATCCGCTCACTGTAGGTGACGGGTGCCTGCAGGACTGTGGGGCCGCTGCACGGGGCTCTGAGGGCAGCACCCGGTCACCGTAGGTGATGGGTGTGTAAAGTCTTCGTGGGAAGACAGCATCAACAGTGATACTGCCGTGCACACACAGGGGATGCCTTTCTCAGCTCAAAGGAGATGAGCTATCAAGTCACAATGAGACTTAGAGGAGCCCTAATGGCATGCGGCTAACTGGAGGAAGCCAGTTTGAACAGGCACTGCTGAGTCCAACTCCAGGATGCCGTGGAGAAAGCCACACTCCAGAGATAGCGAAAAGTCGGTGGTCGCCGGGGGCCCCAGGGGAGCCGAGCAGCTGGAGCACGGGGGAAGTTTTGGGGCCGTGACGCCGTGGGACACTGTCACGGTGGGCCCAGGGCAGGAAGCATCTGTCAGAACCCACAGGACTCTACGACACAGAGAGGGAGCCCTCCCGGGAACAGTGGCTTTCCCTCCAGGAACGCATCAATGTGGCCCAGCCACTACCACAGACGTATGCCAGGAACGCAATGACCAGAGGGGGAGGGGGAGGGGGCACTGGATGACTTCGAACTCCCGGCCCCATTTTTCTTTACTGGATCTAAACATGTGCTATGAAACAAAGCCCATGGGCTGTTTGTCAAAGTCAGCACCGCAGGGAGTGAGTGCCGTGGTTGATTCGTGGCTGTGTGTTCTGAGCCAATCAGCAGAGAGTGTCACAGCACGCAGCAGGTGACAACAGCGGGGGAGTGTGGGGCGCAGGGGGAGGTCCGAGCCTGGGGCCCACCTCTGCACAGGCACCTACCTCCCGCCCGTTAGCTGTGTGCATCCGGAGGTGACAGGAAGCCCAGCGTCATGGGCTTGACACATAGGGGAAGGAAAGCCAGCGTCCCGCCCTACTGCTGAAAATCAGTTGATTTTGCTGGACTTGGCTTATAACTGGCCAACCATCAACCTCAAGAACAAATCTGTCCACGGCCCCATGAAGACTGAGGACTTTCCGGACTGGAGGCTTCGTGGTTGCAAACCTGTGAACTTGCACGTGTGGACAAGGACAGGCCTGTTCATGTCTCCTGCATGCTGCATGCATCAGTCATGGTTGCAAACCTCTGAACTCACACGCGTGGACAAGGACAGGCCTGTTCGTGTCTCCAGCATGCTGCATGTGTCAGTCATGGTTGCAAACCTCTGAACTCACACGCGTGGACAAGGACAGGCCTGTTCGTGTCTCCAGCATGCTGCATGCGTCAGTCATGGTTGCAAACCTGTGAACTCACACGCGTGAACAAGGACAGGCCTGTTCATGTCTCCTGCGTGCTCCACGGGTCGGCAGGCTGCCTCGACAGGCATCTATGCCGTGCATGTTAGTTTCCACTAATTAACGGAGACAACGTCCCTTGGAAACATGCTCTGGTCTGTTTAGTTAATCTCCAGCAGCCAACACTGGGCATTTTTATATAAATTACTGCTCGTGAAGCGACTCCCTCACCCATCGTCTTTGGCTGACGACATACTTTTGGTCTTTCCTCAGCCGGCAGGAGAACTGGGTCACGATGGGAGGGCGCTCACACTCAGGTTCCTTTTCACAGACTCAGCCATTTCACCCGACTCCTCTGGGCCTTCCACGAGGGGTCGCGCACCATCCAAACAGGGCGGGCAGCACAGAGGAACAACAGCATCGGAATGGCCAGGTCTCTTCTTGCACCGAGTGTGAGTGCTCCCTGGCAGCCCGGGGTTGTTTCTTTAGTGCTCACACGCTCTCTCTCTCACACACGCATACACCCCGATTTCCACGTGCTAACTCTGGAGTGCCACCTCCATCCTCAGTGTGTCCTTCTGCAGTGGCTGTGTGTTGCTACGATACGGGAAGCTATGCCACTGGTATTTCAAATAGCAGCAGGGTCACCCCTGGTGAGCAGGTTTCAGCTCAGCTTCCAGACTGAGACCGACCAGGAAGAAAGGCCTGGTGACCCACTCCCCAAACCAGCCAACGGAGGCCACAGGACACGGTCTGGCAGCAGGCTGGGGGCGAGCCCCTTAGCTGAAGGCACTCAGAGCGGCTGCAGCCATGGGCTGAGCAAACCAGGAAGCATGCAGGCGGCCAGGAGCGGTTAGACCTTGTTCTGCTGCACGTGAGACCGCCATGCGTGGGCGCTAACGTGACGACAACCACTAACAGCTCTCAAGAGACAGATCATCCGGCAAAACCATCTAGGGCGGTATGGGCACCGTGCGGGAGGGTGTCCCAGGCCTGCAGCCCGGACCACTGGAGCCCAACTCCCTGGCTGCATAGCCTTGCCTGGATCATGACCTTGGTTGCACTGATGACGACCGGCAACCTCACCTACATTTCGGGAAAGGCTGTCAATCTTCACAGAAGCAAAGCCCAAACCACACCCACTGCCTGGAGTCCATTCCGACCCACAGCGTCCCTAGAGGACAGAGTGGAACTGCCCACAGGGTCTCCAAGGCTGTCAATCTTCATGGATGCAAAGCCCAAACCACACCCACTGCCGTGGAGTCCATTCTGACCACAGCGCCCCTAGAGGACAGAGTGGGACTGCCCACAGGGTCTCC
>NW_006922169.1:461950-465855 GCF_000298275.1 Orycteropus afer afer
GCAAAGCCCAAACCACACCCACTGCCGTGGAGTCCATTCTGACCCACAGCGCCCCTAGAGGACAGAGTGGGACTGCCCACAGGGTCTCCACGGCTGTCAATCTTCACGGAAGCAAAGCCCAAACTACACCCACTGCCGTGGAGTTGATTCCGACCCACAGCGCCCCTAGAGGACAGAGTGGAACTGCCCACAGCGTCTCCAAGGCTGTCAATCTTCACAGAAGCAAAGCCCAAACCACACCCACTGCCCTGGAGTCCATTCCCACCCACAGCGCCCCTAGAGGACAGAGTGGAACTGCTCACAGGGTCTCCAAGGCTGTCAGTCTTCACAGAAGCAAAGCCCAAACCACACCCACTGCCGTGGAGTTGATTCCGACCCACAGTGCCCCTAGAGGACAGAGTGGAACTGCCTCAGAAGGTTTCCAAAGCTGGAATCTTTATGGACGCCAACTGCCACTTCTTTCTTCTGCAGAGCAGATGGTGAGTTCTAACCACCAAACTTGGCTGCTGAGTGCTTTAACCACCGTGCCACCTGGGCTACTCAAGGTACCTGTTAAGCATTCAATTCTTCTTTCTTCCCCATCTATAAAACAGCTGCTTCCTGCGTAACCATGTTTTACAGTTCACAGGCACGTCTGCAAAAAGCTATAAAGTGTTTTCAACGAACGTGTGAAAGATTAAGTTCTGGTCAAAGTGAAGAAAAATTTCTCTAAGGATCTCTCTCCTCTTGGTAACTAGGGAGGAGGATGCCCCTGAGTCTGCAGCAGACTGTGAACTAATCTGCTTTAGTGCAAAAAGATTTTTACATTTTGTGACATGAACAGGAGAATCATGGGAATTCCAGAGCACTTGATTGTGCTCATGAGGAACCTGTACACAGACGAGGAGGAGGCTGTCGTTGGAACAGAACAAGGGGACACTGCACAGTTTAAAATCAGGAAGGGAGTGCGTCAGGGTAGGACCCTTTCATTGCACTTATTAAATTTGTACGCTGAGCAAATAATCTGAGAAGCTGGACTATATGAAGAACACAGCAGCAGGATTGGAGGAAGACTCATTAACAACCTGCGATACACAGACGACACAACCTTGCTCCCTAAAAGTGAGGATGATTTGAAGCACTTACTGATGAAGACTAAAGACCACAGTTTTCAGTACGGATTATACTCAACATGGAGACATCAAAAATCCCCACAACTAGACCAGTAGCAACATCAGGATAAATGAAAACAGATCGGCACTGTCAGGGATTTCATTTTACTTTGATTCACAATCAACGCCCATGGAAGCAGCAGTCAAGACATCAAATGCTGTGTTGCACTGGGCAAATCTTCAGCAAAGACCTCCTTAAAGTGTTACAGAACAAAGATGTCACCTTAAGGATGAAGGTGTACCTGACCCAAACCATGGTATTTTCAGTCACCTCATGCATGCCGGACAGTGAATAAGGAAACCTGAAGAAAAATGCTTGCCTTTGAATTACAGTGTTGGTGAAGAACACTGAATGTTCCTTGGGCTGCCAGAGGAATGAACATGTTTGTCTTGGAAGATGTTCAGCTGAACGCTCCTTAGAAGCAAGGACAGCAGGACTTCATGTCACCTGCTTTGGACACATGGTCAGGAGGGACCGTCCATGGAGAAGGACGCCATGCCTGGTAGAGGGTCAGCAAAAAAGAGGAAGGCCCTCAGCGCGATGGACTGACACGGTGCCTACAGCAACGAGGTCAAGCAGAGGATGACTGTTAGGGTGATGCAGGGCCGGGCAGGGTGTTGGTCTGCTGCACGCAGGGTCACAACCGGCTTGACGGCACCCAACAGCAAGAAACAAGAATCGTACTGCAAGCCAAGGAAGCAGAGGGGCAGAAGAGAATTTAAGACGTCTTCTGGGCCAATGGTTCCCCACATGTGGACTTCCAGGCTCTGTGATCCACCCGGTGAGGAATGGGGCTCAGACCCCCTCAAGTGCTTCTGAGGCACCCACGTGCACCAGCAGTAACCCAGGTAGGGGGCAATCCCAGAAAACGGAAACCTCCACTGGGTGGATAACAATGTCCCACCCTACCACCAGGTTCCGCCTCACTCATGATGACCCACCTCCCCCAAACGAACTAGTGCTCACATCTGCACAACTGCCACCATTCACGGAACTCCCCGCCAATGGATGTGGGTGTTTGGCCACAGAGCAGTACCAGGGAGTGACACCAGGGGTGAGTCGCAATCCTAAGGTCTGCCAACCTCTTCCGGCCCCTGGGAAGGAGACAGAAGTACTGGGCTGCTCAGGACACATCTCTCTTCTTCAGAGGAAGCTGTGAGCTCACCTGGAAAACCCTGCACTGAACTAGAAATGCGTCCCCTGCTTCCTTCACGGGAGCAAGAGAGAGCCGGCAGATGTGGCATGAGGCCTGGAGGTGGGGAAGGCCAGGAGGGGAGGGCACAAGTGGCCTGCTCACAGTGCTCCTGCCTGCTCTGCTCCTGGGGACAAGCCCCCCAGAAAACCACCTCCTTATCAGAGGACCAGGTACAGTTCCTGCTTACTCCTAAGTAGGCGGCTTCGGCTCTCTGTCAGCCTGCAGAATGAGCACAGAACCAGGAGCCACCCCACCCTCTTGTTACTACAAAGCCTGCTTCCACCGCCCCTGGTTGCTCAGGCTGCTTCCAAGTACAGCTTTGTGTGCCCCCTCCTCTGGGGCTGTGAACACATGTAAGAAACTGCCATGGACGTCATCTGTCCAGGGTCATGTGTGTCCAGCCAGCCCACAACCCTAGTGAGGGGACCCGGGCACCAAGGGCACGAAGAGGAAGCAAGGAAACCTGTGTCAACCGTCATGTGCTGGGCCCTGCCACGTCCCCTTCCCAGCTGCTTCAAGAGTCTGCCCACACGTGCAAAACCACAGTCCTCTCTGGTACAGCAGAACCCCACAGAACGCAAAGACCAGTCCCCACTCCACATATGCCAGTCCCCCATGATACTGGTCTCAGAGCCTCCTTCTTATAAGCACCACTCATACTAAGCACGTGAGAGTGGAGTCACAAACCTACTGTAAATCACTAAATTTCTGGGTTGCAGATCCGCTGATCAGATTTTCAAACAACTTTAAATGAATAACATTCCAGTAAAAAAACACAAGCAAAGCCATACAGTCTTTCAATAAGAAAATTCTGAAGGCTGAATATAGATGCAGCTGATATTTACAATGATTTCCAAATGATGTTAACCCAGCCATTAGAAAAGCTTACAACTGATTTTAATGAGAACCTTCACCATATGGGAAGATCTCCCCGCCCCTTTTCTCTCCCTCGCTCCCCCCTTTCTTACCACTAAAATATGAGGCTTCGCTCTGTAACATCCTGAGACCAGCTTTGAGTGCAGGTCTGGCCGCTTGTCAGGATCTGAGTGGTAGAATGCTAGCTCTTCCCTGGCTCAACCAGTCCTGGCCACTAGTTACTGCTAGGAGCCCTGGTAGGAGCTCTGGTGGTGCAGTGCCTAAGGCATCTGACTGCTAACCAGAAGGTTCAAACTCACCAGCCACTCCTCAGAAGGAAGGTTGGGCAATCTACTTCTGTAGTGATACCACCTTGGAAACCCAAGGTGAGGTTGCCGTGAGTTGGATCCAACTTGACGGCAGTGAGTGAGTTTTTATGAGGACCCCTGGTGGCACAGTGGTTAACTGCATGGCTGCTAATAGAAAGGTTGGTGGTTCAAACCCACCAGCCACTCCATGGAAGAAAGATGTGGCAGTCATTTTCTGTAAAGATGACAGCCTTGGACACCCTGTGGGCAGTTCCACTCTGTCCTCTGGGGGCGCTGTGGGTCAGAATGGACTCCATGGCAGTGGGTGTGGTTTGGGCTTTGCTTCTGTGAAGACTGACAGCCTTGGAGACCCTGTGGGCAGTTCCACTCTGTCC
>NW_006922169.1:466166-472584 GCF_000298275.1 Orycteropus afer afer
GGCAGTGGGTGTGGTTTGGGCTTTGCTTCTGTGAAGATTGACAGCCTTGCAGACCCTGTGGACAGTTCCACTCTGTCCTCTAGGGGCGCTGTGGGTCGGAATCGACTGGACATTGAAGTTGCTGGAGGTCCACTGCTGAGCAGCACGGCCTCCCAGACTCTCTCATTTTTGGCTCCCCCCTTTCTCAGAGTCCCTGGGTGGTGCACAGTAACATGCTCAGCCAGGGAAGATTGGAGGTCTGTGTCCATCCACAGGTACCTAGGAAGAGAGGCCTGGCAATCTGTCTCTGAAATGTCAGCCGCTGACACCCTGTGGGGTCCAGTTCTTCTCTGACACACGTAGGATCACCAGCAGTCAGTCAACTCGATGGCACCTGGTCCTCCCCTTCCTGGGGCCTCCATCCTGGCTCGGGCACCCCACTTCTTGCCTTGCTTGGTCTCCAGGCCAGTGGGATCTGGCCCTGACTCCCCAGGCAGAATTACCCTCTGCTGGAAAAAACTTTCCCCATCACCCATCATTCACTTCTCATCTTCCTTCAGTCTGACTGCAGATGCCACCTCCTCCAGGAAGCCCCCCACCCCACTCACACACAGCTGACTTCTCAGATCATGTATGTGTGCCTCTTTCACGACTCAGTTGTTTAGCCAACTCACATCACAGTTTCACAGTTGCTGTCCCTGAGGTCTGATGTCTCCCACTCTCTTGCCTGTGGGGCCTGGGCACCTCTGTGTGTGGGAGGCAGGGTTGGGTCACTGTAGCTGGGTGGGACCCTGAAGGCTAGGGTGTGTGTGCACTCACGGTCATCTGTCCAGCTGGGCTGTATCAGTACCAGTATTCTAATGGAGGCACTGCCAAGGCCTGAGCCTGTGAGCTTCTGCTTGGCTGGCCTTCCTTCTGTAGGAGACACCAGGGTGTGTGTCCGTGCCCACCCACCCTCTGCACTGTCTGCCCCACAGAGCCCTGTCAATCCACCCCCGTTCCAAAGCCCAGCTCAAGAGCCCAGGCTGAGCCAACCATGAAGCGTCCTCGCTCCCTGTCACCTGACACAGGCCAGGAGAACAAGCTGTCCTGCAGGTGCCCGTTGGATGGAGTGGAGGGTCGGGGAAGGGCCTGTTCTCTCCAGTGGCCACTAGTAAAGGGGACCCAGCACAGAGGACAGAGGGATACAGCCCTCTCGACTCTGGCCAGCATCTTTACAGCTTTCCTGTACCCCTGAAACTATTCTGAGATAGGAAGTTTATCTCCACAAGTGTGAACAAGATAATCAAAAACACCCATTACTCCACCGGGCACCGTGGTGGTTCCCTGGCAGGACTCTGACACAGGAGAGCCAGGTTCAGTTCCCACGAGTGGACCCCCCACCAGTGGGGGCTGGCACGCTGCTGTGAGGCCGGCCAGGCGTCAGGGAGGCTCCCAGACCAGGAAGGACCAGGAAGAAAGGCCTGCCGCTCTGCTTCTGAAAATCAGCCCCCGAGACCCACAGTGCTGGGCAGGGCCAGCGGGGCCGGTGTGGCGGGGCCACGTGCGGTTCCCTCCCGCGCAGGTCACCATGAGGTGGTCTGACCCGAGAGCTCACAGCAATCCTACCAGCTTTAAGTGAGCCCACCCACTTGTTTTCTCAGAGCAAAAGCTCCTAAGTGGGCCTGGGTGCCTGCCTCCTGTCCTGCCTGCACCCCCGCTGCCTTTGGCCAGGCCCCGTCGACTGGGACAGGGGCCACCGGGCCGAGCACTGAGGCCAGGCTTCTCGGTCTCCCACACTCAGCGCTCCATCTCCATCTGGACTCCTGGTTTCAAATAAGAACTAAAAATAAACCAAATCTACATACACAACAGATGCTGCTTTAAGGGCACTGCAGGACGGCTCTCGTGGTGGGGTCGAGACGGCTCTACGCTGCTGTCTAGTTTCCTCAGCAGCCGTGGGATCAAGAGCTCGTCCGGCATTCACAGACACCTTTGTCTTTGGGGTAAAACTCAACAACTGCCGTGGAGTCAGAGCCGACTCATAGCGACCCCTCCTTGGGTTTCCGAGGTGGAAGATTGCCCCATCTTCCTTCCGAGGAGTGGCTGGTGGGTTTGAACCGCCAGCCTGTTGGTTAGCAGTCACATACCTTAGGCACCACGGCACCCAGAACTCTCAAAGTGGGGTCTATTTCATGAAAGCCACATCACAGGAGGACCAGGTGGCTGCAGGCCCTTGGAGCCGGGGGTAGTGGAGGGGTGGGCGGCCCTGCCATTTCACTCAGGGCTTTGTGACCAGTGCTGTGGCTGTGGGCTGCCCCCAGTCAGCTCTGATTCACGGCGGCCTCAGGTATAACCCATGCCATCCTCACAGTCACTGGCATTGCTGGGACCACTGCAGAGGCCACTGCCAATCCGTCCCACGGAAGGTTCCCTTCATTCTCCCTGCCCTGCACTTTACCAAACATGACAACCTTGTCCAGCGACTGACCCCTCAAGACGACACATCCAAAGGATCCACAGGCTCTCGCTGACGAATTTTCAGAAACAGATCACCTGTCCGAGTCAGGAAGCTCTGCGGAAACCTGTCCACCATAGGTGACCCCACTGGCAAGTGAAATGCCAGTGGGAGAGCTCCCAGCATTGTATCACTGCCACCAAGTTGACACAGCACCTCTAGAGGACAGAGTAGAACTGCCCCATACGGTTTTCAAGTCTATAAATCTTCATGGAAGCAGAAAGCCTCATCTTTCTCCCACAGAGTGGCTGGTGGGTTCGAACCGTGGACCTTTTGGTTTGCGGCCCGATGCTTTAACCACTGCACCACCAGAGCTCCTTTCCTGTATCATAGCAGCACACAAGTCACCAGAGTGTGAGAAACCGGCAGACGCGGGTGGCCTGGCCAACAGGAAGCATGGATCCTTTCTGACCCTTTAAATGCTAGGCAGCACTGTGTCCTCCCACCAGGCCCCACCAGAGTTGGTCAGAAGAGCAGGTCCCCACAGAGCCTTTCTGGAATCCCAGGAGCACAACACGTGGGTCCACGGCAGCTGAGAGACAGCTAGCCTTTCTTGCTCCCGACCGTTGCGGGCTGGCCGTGTTTACATCACTCAGCAGAGTGACCTGCACGCAGTAGGTGCTGTAAAGGTTTCGGTACAATTGAGCCTAACTCGTTGGAGGCTGCTCACGGTACAGTGAAGTGGGACGTTATCCCCAAAGAGAAAGAAAAACTAACGCAGGTACAGTTAGCGCATCAGCAGCCTGTTCTTTGAAATTCTCTCACCAAATAAACCCCAGAAAGTCGGCTTCAAGAGCAAAGCAGCTCGCCGATGGCCAGAAAGATGAGCAAGGAAATGCCGTGAGCCACACACTGTTGAAGCATTTGTGGTGCGTTCACATGCTCCCAGGTGAGGTCTGAGTGTGTAACCGGATTTTAATCAGGACCAAGGACTGTCCGGTACTTCCGTTCCTGCTTGCATCACGCATGAAAGTAGGACACACATGTTTCCTCATGCTCCAAGGGGGACGTTTCCTAACACGTAATCCTGAGAACAACTCACTTACTCATAACGTATCACATTCTGTTGGCGCCACTCTATAATCTATGCGAACGTTCAGCCCTAATGATGATAAAATGAAAATCCACTGCCGTGGAGTTGATTCCGACCCACAGCGCCCCTAGAGGACAGAGTGGAACTGCCCACAGGGTCCCCAAGGCTGTCAGTCTTCACAGAAGCAAAGCCCAAACCACACCCACTGCCCTGGAGTCCATTCTGACCCACAGCGCCCCCAAAGGACAGAGTGGAACTGCCCACAGGGTCCCCAAGGCTGTCAGTCTTCATGGAAGCCAAGCCCAAACCACACCCACTGCTGTGGAGTCCATTCTGACCCACAGCGCCCCTAGAGGACAGAGTGGAACTGCCCACAGGGTCTCCCAGGCTGTTATCCTTCCCCCGTGAGCAGCTGGTGAGTTCTCACTGCCCGCCCTTCAGTTAGCAGCTGAGTGCCCACCACTGCATCACCAGGCTCCTTGGCACTGGCAATGAAGTCCCTTTAGTTTTGCCGTCATTCACATTCAGAGTTCTCAGGGGGTGTCATGTCTCTCGAGCGCTCTGGTGGGACTAGCACGATGTGTTACAGTCCCCAAGTTGCACTTGGGTGATCCTTCTCTGACTCGAATGGCCCTCCCGACCTCTGCACACCGAGTCTCCTCAACAAGTTCATAGCAGGTGCCCACTCTTGAAGCCGCTGGGAGGTGCAGTGCCCTGGCTGCCAGATTGGGGGTTCAGTACTTCCAGAGGGGCCTCTAAAGAAAGGCTTGTGATCTGCTGTGGCCCTGGTGGCGCTGGGATCGAGGCACCCGGCTGCTGACCAGAAAGCTGGTGGTTTAAACCCGGGCTCAGGGGAGAAAGACGAGGCAGCCTGCTTCTGTTAAGATTCACAGCCTTGGAGACCCTGTGGGGGCCTATGAAACGACTCAATGGCAGTGGGTGGGAGCAGCCTATGGGACTCAGTTGTCTGAGGCCCACAGGGGCGCCATGAGGCAGAGTCGGCAACAGCTGTCGTTCTCTCCATTTTTATTCATATTTCACGTTTCATGATGAACGGAAGGCAAAGAACGGGACAGTCCCCACTGATGTCTGGACAGCGGTGTGCTTTGGAGCACTCAGGACAGACACTCACCTTCACGTGGGCAGGTGGGACGGACACCTTCACACGGGGAAGTGGGACAGACACTCACCTTCACATGGGCAGGTGGGACAGACACCTTCACGCGGGCAGGTGGGATACATGCACCTTCAAGCAGGTGGGACACACACTCACTTTCACACGGACAGGCGTGACGACTGGCCTCCCCTGAAAACACCTGACAGCCGGCATCCGAGATGGACTCTGGTGGCTGACTTGGTGACACCTTTCTGCGCCACCACTGATGGACCAGGCGTGAGGCCCGCGCAGGTGATACCGCAGTGAACAAACGCAGCCCCTCCTGTGCCCCTCTGCTCTGGCACAGACCCCGCTGACAAGCGCGAGCCATACTCTGAGGTCGGTCTGTGTGGACTCTGTCAGGGCCCGGCGCACAGCCTGGAGTGGCATCCCGGCCTCCCCCGTCCACCGAGTTAACGCCTGTCCTCGGGCCTCGAAGCCAAGGCAGGAGGCACCGCACGGCAGCCTCCCCTCCCTCGACTCCACAGCGCGTTTCTGCTGAGCCAATTCCAACGGAGCTGGGCTCCCTGCTAGAAGCCGTCTGCCCAGAGCCCCAGGGTGCACTCTGAAGCGCCCCTGAGATGGTCAGCGGCCCGGCGTCGCAGGGACAACACGGAGACGGTCGGCGGCCCGGCGTCGCGGGGACAACACGGAGACGGTCTGCGGCCCGGCGTCGCGGGGACAACACGGAGACGGTCGGCGGCCCGGCGTCGCGGGGACAACACGGAGACGGTCGGCGGCCCAGCGTCGCAGGGACAACAGCTCCCCTTTCCTCCCGCACGGCCCTCTGCTGAGCCCTCTTCCGCCAACACCTCTCTGTAAACCTGTGATGCCCCCCACGGAGTCAAACGCACCTCGCAGGCCTCCCTTGCAGACCCTCTTTTAACTCGTGAACGAAAATGAAAGTATGTGTGGATTTAAACAGCACTTCCACAAGGAAGATCCGCCTGAGCCCCACAACTTGAGGTTCAAGAAGTGGCGTCAGGTGGCGGGGCGGGGTTCCGAGTCAGAGCCCCCCCAGGGGATCGACGGGGCTGCCTCTGCTGTCTCATCTTCTCTCCACAGAATCAGACGCTTGTTCCAAATAAAGCCCTGGAGGGGGGCGCCAGGTGCTGGGTGCAGTGTGGCTGTGACCTGGAGCCCACACAGGGCCGTGGGTGAAGTCACCGCCATGGCCACCATGGAGGGTTCCAAGTAACTGCCACTCTGGTGCTGGTTCTGGCCATTAGTCAGACCTACACGGTGCAAGGGCACCGGGCCCTAAGCGGGGAGGGGTTGCAAGCTGACCTGGGGCTCACCTGAGAAGGCCCTGGGGGAGCTGGTCCCCTGTCCATGCTGTGAGCGTTCCCATCAGCCCTCTCGCATGGAGTCCCTGATGTTACAAAGGGTTAACGTGCTGTTTGATGCAAGCTGCAGGCTCAAGACCACCCAGAGAGCCTCAGAGGAAAGGGCTGGCAACCGACTTCTGAGAAATCAGCCCTGAAACCCCGTGGGGCACAGGTCTACACTGACACACACGGGGTTTGGTCAGCCCCCTAAACCTCATGGGGCACAGGTCTACACTGAGACACATGCGGTGGAAAGGTCAGTCCCGAAACCCCATGGGGCACAGGTCTACACTGACACATGGGGTGGAAAGGTCAGCCCCCGAAACCCCATGGGGCACAGGTCTACACTGAGACACACGGGGTGGAAACGTCAGCCCCCGAAACCCCAGAGGCACAGGTCTACACTGAGACACACGGGGTGGAAA
>NW_006922169.1:474800-484123 GCF_000298275.1 Orycteropus afer afer
ACAGGTCTACACTGACACGTGGGGTGGAAAGGTCAGCCCCGAAACCCTGTGGGGCACAGGTCTACACTGACACACGGGGTGGAAAGGTCAGTCCCTGAAACCCCGTGGGGCACAGGTCTACACTGAGACACACGGGGTGGAAAGGTCAGTCCCGAAACCCCGTGGGGCACAGGTCTACACTGACACATGGGGTGGAAAGGTCAGCCCCGAAACCCCATGGGGCACAGGTCTACACTGAGACACATGGGTGGAAAGGTCAGCCCCGAAACCCCGTGGGGCACAGGTCTACACTGAGACACACGGGTGGAGAGGTCAGCCCTGAAACCCCGTGGGGCACAGGTCTACACTGACACATGGGGCACCATGAGGCGGAACTCACTTGGCACCTGGGGAGGGGCACAGCCAGTGAGCACCGTGGGCTGGACACCGTGGAGCAGCCACACCACTGGCCAGCTGGGGTCCTGGGCAGCCACGTGACCTCTTTGGGCCTCAGCTTCCCCATCTGCAAATTGAGGGCAACAACTGCACGTGCCTTACGGTGCGGGGCGTAGGCGCGGCCGAGGGTGGGGCGCGGCGTGCCTCCTGCCAGCGTCTGTGTTCCTGCTCACCCTCACGAAGGCTGACCTAGGAGACCTGTGGTCAGGAACAGGACCGTGCTACGTGTCCCTCCTCTGGACGTGAAGTCGCCATGACTCGGGCCGCCCCACGGCTACGAACACCGCAACAGTACCGACGACTGGGGTGCCCACCTCACCACCACGACACGGTCCCATCACCATCTGTGGTGCCGTGGTCCTGGGCATTACAGGGCACCCAGCCCTGCCCACCAGATGCCAGTGGCACCCCTCCCTGAGTCGCAGCAACCCCCAAACATCTCCAGACATCTCCCAGGTGCTCAGTTGAGAACCACTGAGTTAAAGTGCGCAAAGGTCGCGAGCCACCTGGGTGACGAAGGTCTCTTAAGATATGGATTATCTCCAAAATCTACTGAAAACTTCAACAGCTCAACACCAAAAGAGACAAACAATCCAGTTCAAAAATGGGCAAGAGACATGAACGGACACCTCACTAAAGACGATACGCTGGTGGCCAACAAACACATTAGGAACTGCTCACGATCTTTAGTCATTAACTCACTGCCGTCGAGTTGGATCCGACTCATAGCGACCCCTCCTTGGGTTTCCGAGGCAGTATCACTACGGAAGTAGATTGCCCAACATTCCTTCCGAGGAGTGGCTGGTGGGTTTGAACCGCCAGGTTTCTGATTAGCATTCAGATGCCTTAGGGACTAAAACAACAATGAGATATCATCTCACCCCAGCAATAACAGCAAAGTTCAACAGGACAGAAAATAACAAATGCTGGTGAGGCTGCGGAGAGATTGGAACTCTCATACATGATGGTGGGACTGTAAAACGGTACAACCATTGTGGCAAATGGTATGGCGTTTCCTTAAAAAACTGAAAATAGAAATACCATTTGCCCAGCACTTCCATTACTAGGAATATATCCTAAAGAGGTGAGAGGTAGCGCATGAACAGACATATGTACACCTATGTTCATCTCAGCACTATTCACTATAGCAAAGAGATGGAAACAACCTAAATGCCCATCAATGGATGAATGGATTACCAAACTATGGCACATCCACACAGTGGAATACTACGCAACATTAAAGAACAATGAAGGATATGTGAATCATCTCATAACGTGGTTGAACCTGGAGGACATTATACTGAGTGAAATAAGTCAATCGCAGAAGGCCAAATATTATATGAACCCATTACTGTAAAACCGCCAGCCTCCTGGTTAGCAGTCAAGTGCCTTAGGCACTATGCTACCACTCCCCGGAAGGAAGGTTGGGCAATCTACTTCTGTAGTGATACTGCCTCGGAAACCCAAGGAGGGGTCGCTATGAGTCGGGTCTGACTCGGTGGCACATAACAACAACTACAACATTACTGTAAAAAGACAAGGAAAGGTTTGCTTGGAAAAGGGAACTCACTTTGTAGGTTACTGGGGTGGGGAGAGAAGGGGAGGGATTGATTTCGGGCTCCTTGGGGGCCATATGCTGATGTGGGTAAGGGAAGGGAAGTTATGGAAAGAGTCTATGACCACCGTGATAACACTGGGGAAAGGGAGGACACTGAATTGTGCACAAAAAATATAGATGGCAGAGGCTAATACCAACCAGCGTGTCCACAATACTGCATAACAATAACACCAAACACCAGGCTACAGACAAACACATAAACATCTGAGATCAGATGGTGGTCAGTGCACAGAGGTATACTCTAGACCAAGGATAGATTCAGCGGAGGCTAATCTTGCACAGACACCAGTGATACAAAATACCTGCAGTCCTTACAGAAACAACAGAAGACAGACACAGAGCAATCCCTCACAGGCAGCCAGACACTGTGGGAGAGAGCTCCAACAGACCTACCGACTTAGGACCGTAGCACCGGGGGACACTAGACACAACTAGCACAACAAAATACATAAAAGGCTTTTCCTCATCCTACATTGGTGAGTAGCAACTGGGGTCTTAAAAGCATTCAAGCAGCCATCTAAGATGTAGCTAATGGTCTCCTAGCAACGGAAGTGAAGAAGAGTGAAGAAAACTTCACTCTTCATTGCATTTGGAAGCAATCAGGCCCAGGACATGATGGCCCTTGAGACCAGAAGAACTAGATGGTGCCCGGCTACCAATGCCACTCAGGAAAGGATCAGATCTGGAGATCCTGGAGAGAGTGGGAGAAAAAATGTGGAACAAAACCCAAAAACTCAATAATGACCAGAATTACTGGTCAGATGGAGTCTGGTGGGACCCCCAATACTATGGCCCTGGGATACACTTCAGGCCTGGAATAAAACTCATTTCCAGGGCCTGGCTCTCAGACCATCAGTAAATAAGTACACACAGACCACTCAACCCAGGGTGATGCACCCACATACTCTATGGAGGTGCATCCCTTGGAGCAATTGACCACGGGGCACCAGAGGGGCAACATTCACAGGGAGGAGATGCAGGACACACAGGGGTGCGTAACTATGGGGGGGATGGGGGCAGTTACTGGCAAGGTGGGGGGAGGAGAGTGGGTAAGGTTGGCGATGCTAACTGGGGAGTGAAACCAAATGTACACGAAATGTTGAATGTAAAACAAACTCTGCTCTGTAAGTTTGTCTCTAAAGTGCACGTGCGCACACACACACACACACACACAGATACGGCTGAAGGGCTGATTCTGAGCATGATCTCAGAAGGAACTGGGTCCCTGGACAGTATGTCCCTGGACATTGTGTCCCTGGACGTCGTGGGCAACCATGGCGTCTACAATCTCAACATCGAACGGAGCTTCAGAGAAAGGAACCCACGAATTTCAGGCCAGAGCCAACCTGGGGGGCGGGGGGGCGGGTAGCAGGCAGGGAAGCAGCTCCCACAGGAAGCCGGACCCCAGACGAGGGCCTGCTCGGCCGACCTGCTCACAGACCTCCTGACGTTTTCTCTCCAGTGCGGGTGGGTGGAAGCCCCATGGAGTCAAATGTGAAGGCAGGCTCCCAAGGCACGCGGGGCTCTCGGCAGGTCACCTCCAGCACACCCCTATTTCACACAGGGCTCCCCAGCACCAGGATCTCTCGCTCCTCATCCCACTTCTGGACTTCCCGAGCTCTGCCCCCAACACCCTCCCTGTGGGCACTCGGCCCAGCAATAGGGCTGCCCGAGGGCCCGGCTTCGTTTAATGCCAACACAAGTGAGTTAACATGTCAGCTTAGAGAGTAGTAAGCCTGCAGGGTTACAGGTAACACTGTCACCTATGACTCAGTGCCAGGGGAACACAACCGGACAAGCAGCCACTCCCTCAGTCCTCTTTCAGCTCTTTGCTGGGACCACTGTCTTTAACCAAAACCAGCCTTTGAACCAGTGGCCACAGAGGAAAAGAACACCCATGGCCTCACCGTGAGCCAGCCCCAGGATAACCTCGGCAAAGCCCACATCAGACAGAAAATCAACCATTTCAAAATGGACGCTTCCACTCAGTTTCAAGAAAAAGGCAGGGAGAGCCCCAGCCGCTAAGACATGAAAGCCCCGGCGCGTGAGCGAGGGTAGCAGGTGAACTGCCATCCTGTGCAGGAGCCCAGGCACTCCCCCCCCGCGGCTTCGCAGGCTCGACCGCCCTCACCAACTGCATTCTCCCTGGTTCACGCTTAGCCAGCCCATCTCTCAGCTCTCTGCTCCACTGCACAAGCTTGACCAAGAGACCGAGTGGTGTCGGATGACGTGACCCACGTCACTCACACACCGAGCAACGGTCCCGGCAGACGGGCTCAGCCAGAACCTCTTACTGTGCACGCTCTCCTCGCCGGCCACCTCAAGGAGCCCAGGACACGCTCTCTCAGGCGCAATGAACGGTACAGGCCATGCCGTGGCCGCCAGCTGTGGCCGCAGAATCACTTACCTAGAGAGAAGAGAAGAGAGAACGTGCGTTAGTGAGTCCAGTGGCCCGTTTGGAGCCCTAACAGATGGCAGTGGGTGTAACTGTAGCTCTGATAACAGTATTCCAGGGCCACCTTCTCGTCAGTGCAGCATGTCTGTGACATCAGTCAGTGACCCAGGGGAGGGCATGAGAGGAATCAACCTTTCAGAAGTTGTTGTTGTTAATGTCTCTGAGTCAGCCTGACGCGTGGGGATCCGTGCAGGATGGGCGAAACTCTGCCTGTCCTGCACTGCCCCCGTGACTGGCTGCGTACGCACTGTTGTTAATGTCTCCGTGTCAGCTTGATGCATGGGGCTCCGTGCGGGACGGGTGAAACGCTGCCTGTCCTGCGCCGTCTGCATGATCGGCTGTTGTTGTTAATGTCTCCAAGTCAGCCTGACGTGAGGCTCCGTGCGGGACGGGTGAAAAGCTGCCCATCCTGTGCCGTCCACACGATCAGCTGTTGTTAATGTCTGTGAGTCAGCCTGACGGGGGGCTCCATGCGGGATGGGTGAAACGCCACCCGTCCTGCGCCGTCCGCACGATCGGCTGTTGCTGTCAATGTCTCTGAGTCAGCCTGACGGAGGGCTCCGTGCGGGACGGGTGAAACGCCGCCCATCCTGCACCATCCGCACGATCGGCTGTGCTCAGGACTGCTGTGAGCCATAGCCTTTCCTGGGATGATTTGGGGCTGCAGATTGCCAGGCCTTTCTTCCTAGTCACAGCTCTCAGTGTGGTCTTTGAGCTCCTGATGGCTCTGTTGGGCCACCAGGGTCAGTGCGTCCGTGTGAGAAACACACCCTCAGCGGTTTGGGGAACCAGCCAGGCTGAAAGGGTGGGGACAATAACAGCTGTGGACACAGGGAGGACTCAGCCTCCGGGGAGGACTGTGTTTACCCAGTACTGATGATGCAACGGAAAGGTGACCGACACCCCAGAATTAGGTCCAGAAACCGAAAGAACCCCTTCAGCCTCCTGAGACGCAAGCCCGAGGATAACCCCGGGAAAGCCCAGACAGGCGCCCAGAAACGCCAATGGTCTGCAGATGGAGGTCTCCAACGAAACTTTGGAACTTTGGAAGTAACAAGCTTGCATTTCCCGTCTGCGTGCCCGGAGATCCCCGCACCCACAGAGCCCGGAGCATGCAGGCGCTGGGGGCTGGGACTCCCCGTCCATGCCCAACTCAGCACCAGGCATGCTCGAGATCCCAGGTAATGAGGCTGCGGGCGAGTAGCGTAGCGGCAAGCTCGTCCCTTCAGGACAATGTGCTTTCTAAAGAGCTGTTTACAGACAACGCCTCCACCCAGCCCTACAGACACACCATCAAACAGTCACCCCTTCCTTACTGTATCACCATCCTAGGACACACGGCCGCAGCTCCCCACGGGGCTTTCTCGCACACGTCTCCAGAGGAGAGAACAGAAATTGCAACACACAGTCATTTCTGTCAGGAAAGCAAGCTTCTGTGCCGTCCGTCCGGCAGGCGACGTGCTGACGGGATGGCTGCAGGCGTGAAGGTACCCGAGTTTGAGGACCGTCTGGCTGGGTAAGACAATGCCTGGGGCAGGGCAGGGCCCTCACTGGTTACAAACAAGTACATTGTTACTGTGCGTCCCAGGCTGGGAAGCCCACGTGGGCAGCGAGTGTGGAACAGGCTCCATGGTGCTCAATGCTGTGAACTCACCCAGGCAGGTCACCAGGACTGTTTTCCCAGCAGCCTCTGGGTGGGTTCAAACCATCTTTTGGCTCATAGTCGAGCGCTTAACGTCTGCACCACCCACGGAGGAGTAAGAAGCATAATCGGACACCAACGTACCTTGAAACCCGTCACTGTTAAGTCGGTTCCGCCTCGGTGACCTTGTAGGACAGAGTCCGAGTGTCCCACAGGGTTCCCAAGGCTGTCATCTTTATGGAAGCCGACTGTCTCGTCTTTCCCCTGAGGAGTGGTTGTCAGCTGAGCACTTAACCAGGACGCCACCAGAGCTCCCACCAACATACAGGGTCCACGATGAAGCAGAAGGTAACAACTGTGGTGAAACGTCAAGAACCAATGAATGCTGGAGAGTGTGTGGGCGCTAGCTGCAGAACTCCTTCAACTTTTGGAGAGATTTGAAATAATTCCGAAATACATTGAATCGAAGAGCCAGGCACCCGACAAGCAAACAAGGCAACCACCTCCACCCGGCTCTGTTTTCCCCGCGTCAGCAGACATGTCACTGTTGTGCCTTCAGGGTGGGGGTGGTGGCCTGAGGCAGAGCCCACTCCCGGGCAAGGTGGACGGACGGCAGACAGAACGGGCCCCCGTGAGTGTGGGCTTTGAATGGGCTCCGCTCCCAGCCCAGTCCCGACACAGCGTGCGATCCCCAAAGCAACTGCGGGTGAGGACTCTGTAACCCGTGACCGTCGCGTGGGAGCCTCCCAGGGCTCCTCCTCCTCCACTCCTGTGCATTCGACTGTGCAGCCTGCGAAAGCTCGCTGTGCACGTCCCAGCCCGGCCCGTAGAGCCCCCGCATTTGACAAACACAGTCACATCACCAGATCACAGGTACACACGCCCGCCCCCGATACCCGGAGAGACGAGGGGGGAGGCTAAACATCTTGCCCCTACAGGGCCCCAACCGTCCTCAGGCACACGGCCATCCTCACAGGGACCAGGGTCATGGTGAGGTTAATAACAGCAGAGACCACGGCTCAGCCTACCGCGCAGTGAGCACTGAGGACGTGCCTGGCACCCCATTAAGTGCGGCTTGTGGGTAAGGGCACTTGACCAGCACACTGGAGCAGGAGTCATCACTCACTATCCAGTGGGGAGGGCTCAAAGCTCAGGGTTGATGGTGGGTGCCTGGCTGCAGGCTGAGGATGGGGTTCAGGGTAGCCCCTGCCCACAGGGCCATTACTGCCCCCAAATCCTGCTCAATGTGTGGCTCCCAGCAGGAAGGCCCAGGAGAGGGTGCCTTTCCCTGAGCCCACGTGATGGCGGAGTGGCCAGGCTTCGGGGAGTGGGGCCGGGCACAGTGTCCACAGGTGAGGTTCAAAGCCTGGCTCAGGCACCTGTTTGCTGGAGACCCCCGAGGGCCTCCCGCATGGCTGCTCCCTCTGCCCCGAGGCATCCCCTTGAAGCAGAGGCCGGCCTCTTCATGACCGCCTCTCCCCAGCCCACAGCAGCACCTGGAAAAGCACCATCTGAACAACGTGGGCCCAGAGCCGCTCATGTCCTCGTGCTTAATTCCGTTCCACCATTTGCCGCCTAGATGCTGACACGCCCAGGAGAGCTGCAGGACACAGGGCTTGCACTGCTTCTCTTTTTTTTACACATTTTGTTTTGTGACACTAGTCACAGTCGCCACAGTGTAACAGCTCTCGTCCCACTTCCTGCCTGTGCACCCCTGCCTCCCTGCCCTTCTCCTTGCTGCCCTCTGACCCCAGGGTGCGCCTCTCCAAGGAGCGCGTCTCGGGCCCATCTTTCAGGATGAGGTCACCAGGCCTTTCTTCTGAGCTGCCCCTGGGTGCACCTGAACCTCCAGCCTCGGCCGGTGGGCGGCCGGGTGCTTGAACCGTTTGTCCGCCCAGGCACCTCTCGTTGTACTGGACGCGCACACGACGCTCCACGTGCGCACAGACCACGCCCCAACTCCTGTCGCCTTCTGCGATGAAGCGAAGCGGGGCAGCAGGAGAGACACCCAAACGAGGACCAACGCCAGCTTTCACCAAAGGCTTTGTCTCAGTGCTCTCTGTTACCCAAAATTGACGCCTTTGACTAGATGTCTCTCAGAAAAACGCTTCACTGCGATGCAATGAAGTCTGTCAGGGGATAATTCCAGTTCTCCCACAGAGAGATTTCTGTGGATACAGAATGTTGGTGAAGAATTATTCTCTCACACACTTTATTAAAAAGCTTGGTGCTAAACATCACTCTTCTTAAAACAAAATTACTGCTTGCAAGGAAAGAGCTGTGTTTGAAAGAGAGAGAGAGAAGCCGTCCCAGTTGGGCCCTGGTATTTCATTATGAGCTGTTTGTTAAGTATTGAAAGGATATGGGCTAACGACGCATTGGTTAAATGACAAAACTTCAAGAATAAAGATTCGTTTAAGGGCTTCGTTCCTAGCGGACAGTGATTCTCTCAATGCATTCAACGTTTATACATTCCGCGATTTGTACACAGCATGGGAGAGCAGCAATGGGCATTTCTTTATTAACTTCAGAAAAAATCAGGGAGACGAAGGCAACGTTTTGCATAAAACTTCTCTCAACTTTTGGAGGAGAAAAGCTGCTGCTCCATCTTCCTACCTGAGGGGAAGCCCCCAGGACCCCTGAGGGCTCTCCCAGGTGTGGCTGGGGGTCTGCAGTGGCCCTCCCAGCACCACAGTGATCTCTAACGGTGTCTGGAATTTGCTGAGGTGGAATGGACCCACCCCAGTGGCCCTTCCTCCCGCCCTGTTTCTCTGGGCACCGTAGCTGACAACTGCCGCAGTCACAGGGATCCACACAGCCTCACTCGCTGGGATTTCAGGTCTTGCCTCAGGGGGCTGCTCTGAGGTGGCAGGGGCCCCCGGAGGGAGGAAGCTGGGAGAGGGGTGTCACCTGGCCTGGACAGCGCCTGTGCACATGGGTGCCAAGGCTCTCACGGGACGGGGTGGGGCTGCGTTCAGATCAAGCAGGTCAGATCCGTCCTCTCGTTGGAGGAGTCTGAACGTGGCGTGAGGAGCCTGCCACAAACCTACAAAGTACGAGCTTCCATTTGTAAGTCCTGTTCAGAACAGGCCAACAATCCACCTCTGTCTCCTTACACACCCGTCAACCCGTGAGACGTGCCTGTGTCCTTACACACCCATCAACCCGTGAGA
>NW_006922169.1:484393-486689 GCF_000298275.1 Orycteropus afer afer
TGTGAGACGTGCCTGTGTCCTTACACACCCATCAACCTGTGAGACGTGCCTGTGTCCTTACACACTTGTCATCCCTGTTACCCACCTCTATGCTCGTACACACTCATCAGTCCTGTAGATCCATCTGTCTCCTTACACCCCCATCAACCCCACAGGACATTTGTCTGCTATGTGCACCCACCAGTCCGGATCCAAATATAAGTCCCGGTTGACCCACCCCAGGCTCTCCACCCCCTCCTCCACGCTCCCATCATTTTTCCCACCCCTCCTCCACGCTCCCATCATTTTTCCCACCCCTCCTCCATGCTCCCATCATTTTTCCCACCCCCTCCTCCACACTTCTGTCTGTTCTCCATCTTTCCATGGTTTCATCTGTTCCTCCATTTTCTTGGAAGCCAAACTCCACCTGTCCCTGAAATCTGTCCCTGAGGAATGCCTGCAGGTGGCACTTCCTTTCCAGGCTCTGTTGTAAAATGTTGGCACCAGGCACGTGAGCTCTCTCTCCAAACGTGCCTTCCCATCACACTGCTACAGCACCCACCACTGTGTTCTCAAGGAAACAGGCCTATTTAGGCTGCATCCATGTCCAAGCGACACTTGTGGGATTAATTAACGGGGACAAGGAATGGAGGGCTGCTCCTCCCAGAGACACACCAGCAGTTCCCTCAGTGGCTCCCCACTCTCCTCAGAGAAAAGTCCTGACTGTGACCAGGGCACCCTGCCCCATCCAGCCGGGGTCGATCCCGACCGCCCTTGACACACTTTGCTCACTCCCTCGCTACAGTGGAGCTCTGTGCTGCCCAGGACAGCAGCCATGAGGCCGGGGACCAGTGGACACGTCGAGAGACCAAAGGCCCCTTGGGGATGAGCCGTAAGTGGGACAAATGTGCTGGATTTCACAGACTCGGCACAAAAAGAGAAAGGCTGTACAATACCTCATTGATATTTCTTATATTGGTTATATGTTGAAGTAATAATATTTCAGAAATATTGACTGAATAAAACATTATCAAAATTAATTTCACTTGTCTTTGTGCTTGTGACTGTAGCTATTAGAAAACGTAGCATCAGCTGCGGCGTTACCCTCCACTGGACAGCACCAGTCAGGGGACTGGCCTTCTCTCCTCTCCTGGACACGCTGTGCTGTGCCTCACCCTGATCCTCCGCAGTGGGGGTGCTCCTGCTCCCCGTCCATTGTTGGCCTGGCTCCCGCCTCCCGCCTCCCCCAAGCGGCCTCCCCTGGCCACTCGGTTGAAAGTAGCTCCTGCACTCGATAGCATCTCCATCAATATTCTCACTGTGGACATGACACTTCCTGCTTCTGATATCATCCGTATCAGCTGGTGTCCTCATTACCTGCTCTCCTCCCCCGACCCTGACCTCCACGAGGGCAGGCAGTGTGTCTGACATTTCTACCTTGGTGTCAGCAGGCTCACTGATGTCTGACAACAGAAGGGCACTGTCTCCTTGAAAGTGTCTTCCACCTAGAACATGAAAAAACAATGCACAACAACTCTATCACCACTACCACCACCACCAGAACCAACTCTACCACCAACAGCAAGTCCATCAACAATCACCACCATCACCACCAACAAGAGCACCACCACCACCACTTATCATCAAAATCAATAATAACACCATCATCGATATCACCAACACCAACACCAATAACATCAATACTAGTACCAACACTACCATCACCCATCAATAACAACACCAACAGTGACAACTACCACCATCAACTACCACCAACACCCCACTGTCATCACCACCACAACCACCACCATCAAAGTCAACACCATCATCACCGTAATGGCAGCACCACCACAACCACCACCATCAAGGTCAACACCATCATCACCCCACTGTCATCACCACCACAACCACCACCATCAATGTCAACAGCATCATCACCGTAATGGCAGCACCACCAGTACCACCACCATCAAGGTCAACACCATCATCACCCCACTGTCATCATCACCACTACCACCACCATCAAGGTCAACACCATCATCACCGTAATGGCAGCACCACCAGTACCACCACCAGCACTACTACCACCACCATCAACAGTATCACCACCACCACTATCATCACAATCAGTAATAACATCATCACCAACAATAGTACCACCACCACTACCATCACCATCAATAACCATACCATAGACACTATCACCAGCATCAACTACCACCATTATTACCCACCACCACCATTACCACCCCACCATCATCACCCCCACCATCAACATCAACACCATCAACCCCACTAACAATAACATCAATAATAT
>NW_006922169.1:488559-489507 GCF_000298275.1 Orycteropus afer afer
TGGCAATTCAAACCCACCAGCCACTCCTCGGAAGGAAGATGAGGCAATCTACTTCCGTAGTGATACCGCCTTGAAACCCAAGGAGGGGTCACTATGAGTCAGGTCCGACTCAACGGCAGTTGAGTTTGGTTTGGTTTTTTTTACACACACAGCTGGTTTTACCTATGGACACAACTGCTTTTTATGTACACACACTGATTTCTACCCACACACGTAGGGCGTGCAGGACGGAGAAATGCAAGGACTGGTGGCCTGCCAACGGGTCGATCTGTGGGTGTGCAGACCTCCGCCTCGCTCCACAAGAGAGGAGACCCCCATTATGGAGGCCAAGAGGAGAGGGGAGCTGGTGAGAGCTCAGTACCCAGCAGCCCCAGAATGAAGACAGGAAATCATGTTCCTGCACTTAGTGATATGAACAAGGGAACCTTAACGAACGCATTAACATACAAAGTGATGACCTGCGGTATTTTCTCTAACTGACGGATGAACGTTAACCCTGAACTCAAGTTGCATAAAGCAGCCAGACGTGCTGTTTGGCTGTCTGGGTGTCTTTCAGCACAGTGAGCACCCGGGGCCTGTGGTGCTGCTCTGTGGACACGTGGCAACAGAAAGTGCATGCAAACACTCAGGAACAGCTCAGCCATAGCAGCAGGTGAGTGGGCCACCACTTTAAAACAGCTATGAAAAGGATTTCCAGTCAGGTTCTATACACAAATCCTAATCAAAAGGGGGAAAATGCAGAAACAGAATTTCAAAAGCTAATGCTATCTAGACTCTCTGGAGCCATGAGCGCTGGGTGACCTTTGAATGGTTGCCCTGAGATGATGTTTAAACCTTAAACCAACAATATCCCTTGAATCTTCTTTAAACCAAACAATACCAGCTGATGTAATGAAGCAGGTCTGGCTTGTGCACTCTGCTCTTTTAAGAAATCTCTGTAGGGGACCA
>NW_006922169.1:490861-497065 GCF_000298275.1 Orycteropus afer afer
CTCTGTCCTCTAGGGGCGCTGTGGGTCAGAATGGACTCCACGGCAGTGGGTGTGGTTTGGGCTTTGCTTCTGTGAAGACTGACAGCTGTGGAGACCCTGTGGGCAGTTCTACTCTCCTCTGGGGGCGCTGTGGACAAACTGAGGAGCAGGGAGACCGTGTTAACCGTGCACCCAACTTCGACTTTTCATTCAGTGCTCGGGCTGTAGTGAGACTCCCTGACACTGTGCACAGAGAATGTTCTTATCTACAGTCTAAAATACGTCCGCCAGGTACAGATCCTACCACAAGGGCACCGCTCCAGTGGGAACGATCCTAGAGTCCTGGCCGCCGCTGGCCGCTAAAGGGGCTTAGAAAGGTCACACGCCGGGTGCCCACGTGAACGCCGGCAGCCTGTGCAGCAGCGTTAATGGGATGTCCTTTTACAAAGTGGAAAACCGCTCTGTTCCCTGAGAGGGTGTGAGCCATGGTCCCTGCTCAGCACCTGGTGCTTTGCTTTTTGGAGCAGGTCTGAGCAGTGAACTTGGGAAGTCAGGCAACGGGAGACCCGCTCCTCAGAAAGGAGTCATCGCTGGGGCTGAGGCTTGGCAGGGAGGAGCGGTGGTCTGCGTAGGTGGGCGAAATGTCAGTGGTCACTGAGCACAGCCTGGCTCACAGAGACCCCCAGACAGAGCAGAGCAAAGTGCTCTCTGGTCCGTGCCGTGCCCGTGGTCAGCTGCAGACCAGCCCACTGCCAGCCCCAGTTTCCGCTGGCTGACGTGCAGAGGCAGACTCCCAGTTCTCCCCATCTGTCTTAGTCTGGAAGCTGCACTGACCGACACGTGTCCGGCATCACAGCGACACACACGTCTGCACTGACGGACGGGCGGTGGCTGTGCCTAACGTGGCCTGGGCGGGAACTGAACTCGGGTCTCTCCCATGGAAGACGGCGATGCTGCCGCTGCCCCATTTGCCACCGCCCGCCCTGCTTGAATGAACGCACATTCTCGCTCCACAAAACCACTGCTAACCCATCCCTCGGGACTGGCCATGCACATCAGAGCTCAGAGGCGGCAGCCCCAGGCCCGGCTGCAAGTGCCACGTGTCAGCTCCTCCGACAGGGAAAGGCAGCCTCCGCTCGCGTCTGCAAAGCCCACAGGGTGGTAGCTATGGATGCAGACCACTGTCGTGGGCAGAACCGGCCATTCTGAGTCGGGCTTCAACTACGAAGCAGACTGGGCCTCTCGGGTGAGCTTGGCAGCTGGGAGACCCAGATGCTGGCTCTGGTCATGGCCGTTGGCACAGGAGTGCTTTACGCTGCATTTCTGGCTGGAAAATAGAGGGTTGGAGCAGATTAAGCTGCTGGCGGGGTGTCTCGTCAGCGTGCACGTGACTTCCCCGTGGCGCTTGTCCCGGAACGAAGGGCAGGACAGCCGCCGCGTGTCAGGGGCCCGTGCTGGCCCTGCTCCCCAGGGGGCCTCCGTCGCGCCCTGTGCTGCTTTCTCTGGGGCTGGAAGCTAACGGTGCTTGTTGGTTCCCTCCCTGAGGCCACCTAAATCCATTCAAAGCACAGTGCCGTGGAGCCGGTTCCCCTCGTGGTGGCCCGTGCGTCAGAGCAGAACCGTGTTCCGTCGGGTCTCCAGTGGCTGACTCCAGAAGTGGACTGCCAGGCTGCTCTTCCAAGGCACCTCTGAGAAGACTCGAACCCCCAACCTTCCAGTCAGCAGAGTGTGTTCACTGTGTGTACCACCCACGGACTCCCAAATGGATACCTACAGAAACACATCAGTGAGGTACTCTCCGCCCCTCCCTGTCCTGGGAGCCCCTCACCCCTCAGCCTCCCACCCCTTCCAGCCCACAAGGAATCAGAACGCCTCCTCCTGACAAGGGTGAGGAAGCCGGGCTGCAGGCACGTGCCCAGCCCAGCCAGCCTGCTCTCACTCAGCCAGACCCCTCTTGGACCAGAGGACTGGATGGAGCATGCCCTAGCCACCTCCTCTTGGACTTGCCATGTGCACAAGGTGCACACAGGCCCAAAGAAGCCCTCTGAGCCTCTCCTGCCTGTCCTGGCCGCCACACTGGCCCCGGGCCCCGCTCCTCCTTACAGGCACCACCAGTAAACACTCATTCCCACAGCTGCTGGAGCTGGACCAGCGTCCTCCCTACAAAGCGGCCTCGAGATGTGAGTCTATCTCAAACATGTCTCAACCCTCCTCCCCCAAGCTGGTCCCCACCCAACCCTTCCTGCACGCAGCAACCTAATGGGACACCTTAGTCTGGCCAGTGTGACACCCTCAGTCAGAAACGCTCACACTGATGTCAAAGCCAAACACGCTAAGGATGTGATGGGCCCCGTCTGCTCTCCCCTACCCCTTCCCTGGAGCACGGTCCCTTCCTCCTCTTGGTACCACCCTGCTGTTGTGGCTTCACGCCTTTCCTCCAGACATGCCAACCCCTGGCCTCAGGGCCTCTGCACTGGCTGTGCCCTCCTGCACTGGATGAGGAAACACGTCCATGTGCCCTCCCCCTGCCAGGGCCACTGGTATAGAAACAAGGGTAACACATGCCCATCGCCGGACACCTACAACACGCAGGGAAATACAGCTGTCTCTTAGGAAGCGGATTCCTAATGGAGGGAGCAGAACACACCAGCTTACTTGTAAGAACCATGACAGTCGTAGCATTGCCCACGGCTCCTTTGTCTTGAGTTGGCGAGCCCTCAGTTATGCACTTAGTAGTGGCTTCACCCTCACATCTGCGATGGGATCCGCTCTCTGGATGGGGGGGATGACAGGGATGGGGACCCATCCAGGATGTGCCCTTGAACTGCGACGCACCTGTGGACGGAACCTGTCGTGGGAGCTCCCCTGTGCCCACAGCCTCTGCAAAGACCCCCTGTCCCCGCAAAGGCCTGCATCCTGACCCTGGGTGGCAGCAGTGTGGAGAAACGTGCCTGCACGCCATGCTCCGAGTCTTGGGGTGTGTTTCGCTCGGAGCATGACGGGTGGGGAGGAAGCAAACAAAGACAGCGGAGCTGGACGTGCGGCCTTCGGCTGGGCGTCTCTGACATGTTTTACACAGTTTCCAGGTCTGCAGTGAAGTCAGAAAGGAACTAAAAGCACTGTTCGCCCCTGTTGGCAGACACTCCCCACTGCCCACTTCTCTCCCAGTACCTTGGCACGTTGGCACTCTAAGTCAGCAAAACTGACTTCATAAAATAACTGACTTTATAAACTTTATAAAATTACGATGATGTGCGAGCCCCGAAAGGGGATGGGCAGTTGGAGGAGTGTCGTGGGGCGGGGGGCTTCCTATTGGGAATTCCCTCCAATTGAGGCAGCTCCAGAAGCATCTGGAGTCTGGGAGCCAAAAGGAAGCTGGTCAGTGACTGCTCCAGGCAGAGTGGCTGCCAGGTGGCCGGCGTGCACCCAACCTGCACATGGCGAGTGGTGGGAGAACAGCCCCAGTGCTGGGCAGCACAGCACAGTGCACTGGCCCAGAGGATGGCAGGGCTGCACAGCCAGGGCCCCCTCATGCTCCAGTCAGATGCTCTCTGCCGGAGTCAGGCGCATCCGCAGTGGTCGCCATGGAGAACCAACCTCAGCATCACTGAGAAGCCACTAGGACTCTCCTCTGTGGTACCCTGCACTTTCCCAGCTCACACCTGGGCTGAGGCACCTGGGGCCATGCACAGGGCATATTATGGCACCCTCTCCTCCAGGTGTGGCCGGTCTCCTCCACCTGAACCTCTCCAGCACCCATCATCACTGCTGGCAGCTGTGACGGGCTCAATGCATATTCCCGGATTAGATGCTTTCAGGGGCTGGAGGGAGCAATCTCTAAGTGCACCAGGTGCGAGCCTGCGACCGTGGACCTGATGTATTCACGGATCGGACAAAGAACCTCCAAGAGCACCAGGTGCGAGCCTGCCACCTTTGCAAAGATGCTCTTATGACATGAAATATTCGGGAACACAGTGTGGTCCTGAGATCCGAAACAGCCATGCAAACTCAGCCAAAGGGGAGGAAGAGCCGACGGTGGCGTGCAACAAAGCTGGGCAGGTTTCCCTGCCCCCCATAATCATATTAAAAAGGAGAACTGAATACAATTCCCTATCAGAGGCATCTTCAGGCTCCCCTGGCTGCCAACCACGTCCCACAAGGAAACAGGGGTGACGACTTCAATTCTGAAGAACCCAGATCCTTTGCCAAAATCATCAAAATGAAGTGCAGTGTGCCAATTCATTTTGCAAAACGAAGCCGCCTGCTGGACGGGATGAAATTCTTATTTCTTAGCAGGGAACTGGTCCACTGCATTCATTCTGTTCACACGGCTGCAGAGTTGCCTTTCAACAGGCTTTTCTTCTCCGCTCCCAGAACGTGTTGGCAACCTCATCCTCGGATCTTATCCAATCGGCTTTGGAAACAGAAGAGATAAAAATGGGCTTCCGCTCCTGTGGTTGTGGCACAAGGAGACAGTGTGGGGGGTGGTCAGAGGCCAGTGCTGCACTTCACCGACCTGGGTTCAAATCCTGACTGCTCCTGAGCACCCTACCGAAGTCCTCGGTGCCGAGGATGGAGCAGGGACGTGAGAGTGGCTGCCGTGCGATGCACACAACACCTTCATGGTGCCACCAGGGAGCAAATGCCTGGGGAACCCAAGCCGCCCACAGCCAGCAACCAGAGTGCTTGCCACCTGGCTGTGGTGAGGCGGGAAACAGCATGCCAAAGGCTGCAAGCCTCCAAGGACAGAGTGGAAGATGACGGGACGGCTGAAGTGGTGAGCAGGTTGGCTGAAGGATCACAGAGCCGCCCAGTGTGGACTCTCTCAACGTGGCATCTGCTCTGTAGGAAGTTGTTGGCCAAGGCTCTGGGGAGATGGTAGGAGCTGTTTTGGAGTCGGTTCAGTTTCACTGGTGGGTCAATGGTAGGCTACCTGCGTCCGGCGCGGGGACCCAGGTGTGATTCTCAGCCGATGCACCATCTATCAGAGGAGACTCGCATGTCGCGAGGATGCTGAACAGGTGTCAGCGGAGCTTGCAGACTCGGGCAGACGAGGAACCAAGGCCAGTGGGGACCGTCCGGATCAGCACGGTCCGGTCCCCAGCCAATCCTGGGGACAGTGCAGGACCAGGTGGACTGGTTCCCGTCAGGGGGTCACCACGACTCGGGGCCACGTCAGCAGCCACTACGAACAACCACAACCACAATTCTCAGAAACGGCACAGGACAGCATGATGTGGCGGCAGGCTTTGTGGTCACGGGCAGGACGTAAGCGGGCCACGCTGGGGGGCGGGTCTGGAGAGGCAGGTGCAGACCCACCCTGGGGCCTCGAATGGGGTGCAGGCATCATGCCTCTGCGCCACAGGGACCGAGGCCTGCTGAAGGTCAGCCCGTGAGGCAGGGCATGACGCTGGCACGTGTCAGGAAGAGGCGTCCACAGCACAGAGCAAGACAGAGCCAAGAGCAGCGCCCGGACGGAGGAAGAGCGCAGAGGAGGGAAGCACTCGAGTGGCCAGCTGTGAGGTGAAGACGGGCCAGGAACCAGAAAGGAAACAGGAAGTAACATAAAAATGGCTGCTTCGCCAGCCACTCAACACGTAGTGGTACAAACAGCCACTGCTTGATTTACTCACAAATGTGGCGTCTACAGCTGTGGCTGGGACTGAGTTCCGTGCCTCAGCTTCCTCACCTGTAAATGGAGGACTGACCTGTGATGTCCCTCACGGGGAGGACGTCAGGGGCCCATCCATGAGAACCTCTAAAGTGGTTAGAGCTGGGCCTGGCTCGTGGTGAATGTGGCAACGATGGCTGTTACTGCTCCTGGGGTCACCACAGCAGTGGCCTGGACCACGCCCCAGCCCTGCACCATGATGATGGGGTGTGAAGCTTGCTGACCGGCTGTCCTGGTCACAAGGTTGCCTCAACCCCCGGAACACCCAAGCCCACAAGTGGTAGGGCCGGAGGGATGTTGTGCCTTGAATTATGTCCCACCAAAATACATATTGAAGTCCTAACCCTGTACGGCCTCACCAAAGGGTCACAGTTTGTACCCAACACCTGCTCTGTGGGAGAAAGATGCTTCAACAAAGACAACAGCCTTGGAGACCCTGGGGGCAGTTCCACTCTGTCCTCTAGGGGCGCTGTGGGTGGAATGGACTCCTCGGCAGTGGGTGTGGTTTAGGCTTTGCTTCCTTGAAGATTGACAGCCTTGGAGACCCTGTGGGC
>NW_006922169.1:498050-510675 GCF_000298275.1 Orycteropus afer afer
GTCTGGCACTTCCAGGACCTGCACAGTCATTCCCTGCTAGTGGCACTTTGCAGAGACCACGGCAAGCACCCAGAACAGGAATGACCAGCGTCTGGGCTCTCCACCACCCAGAGAAACCTCAGCATGGGACCAGTGGGCTGGGTCCTGACGGGGGAGGAAAAGGGACGACTTCATCATGAAAGAGAAACAGAAAGCCGTGGACATGTGTGTAGCTGAAAGATCATGTGGGAACCCTTTATAAGTAAAAAATCATGAGCATTTACTGTACTTGAAAACCATTTGCCGGAGCAGTTTGGTGCCTGGAAGAAAGCAACCCGCACCCGTCACACAGTCTGGCGCTCTGTTTCATACACAGCCATGCACACACAGCCAGCAGGTGGGACACCACGGCTCCTTTTAAACGGTGACTGCAGGTTTAACACCAAACTAGTTCTCGGCTCTGTGTCAGCGCTGTGGCCAACACCTCTAGCTCACACGTGTGCTCCACGTGCTGGTACAATTTTTGCTTACTCAAGCCCTGCACAACCTCTAAAGAAATCTTTACTGAGCCTATCTAAAATGAGGGAGAGAAAGAGCATAAATTCACCTACGTAAGTGTGCGGACGCTGTAAAGAAGCATCTCCCTTCAGCCGTGATGACAGCAGTGAAGTCTGGAAACCAACAGCAACGTGCACTGACTGCCGGATTTGAGTGTGTGGTCTGCAAGGGGTCCGAGGTGCTTTCACAGGAAACACAGCACTGTTGGCTTACGGGACCAGAATATTTTTTGTCGTCGGGGGGCTGCCCCCCCAAGTCAGTGTCAACCACATGTGTTTCCAGATGTGGCCAAATGTCCCCTTGCTGTAGTTGTTGTCATCACCAGTCACCAAGGTTTGCCCCTGCCTCATGCAATCTTGTGCACAACTCGTGAATGCTGCCCACTGTGCCATCCCCATGTCTGCTGCACCATCCCCTGCACCATCCCCATGCCCACTGCGCCATCCCCGTTGCCATCCCGACATCTGCTGTGCCACCCCTTGTCTGCTGTGCCGTTTCCAGGATGGGCTGTGGATCAGGCCATCATGATCCATAGTTTTCATTGGCTGATTTGTGGAAACGAATCACCAGCCCTTTCTTCCTAGTCCTTCTCAGTCTGGAAGCTCTCTGAAACCTGTTCAGTAACCTAGCAACACACAGGCCTCCGCTGACAGCCGGGTGGTGGCCGCAAACGGGGTGCGCTGGCCGGGAATCAAAGGCAGGTCTCTCCCACAGGAAGCAAGCGCTCTGCCACCGAGCTATCAGTGTCCTCCAAATTACCCCAACTGAGAACAACTGGGGGAGGGGAGAGGGGCTGCATTTTCCATGTATAGACTTGAGTTCTAGACCAAAGATGGTCATCAACTATTTGTGTGACCTATAGTCAAGTTACTCGAACCATGGGTACTCCACTCTGTGTTCATCTGTACAGCAGGAACCAAGCTACCTGCCCTGCCCAGTCACCCCTTACAGCAGCTGTCTGAAGATTAGGTGGAATAATCAACATGAACACATTAAAACCCACTAAAAACGGACCATCCAAAGTGCACCACCCTTTTGACGAGAATTCATGTCTAGACAAAGCATGTCACACTGGCCCTGATGAACAGCTGGACACACTGAGGTTCAGAGAAGGGGCCGGGCTTCCCTGCATTTGAACAGCCAGCAGGTATGAACACCGGGTCACAGTGCTGGTTTCACAACCTCCGTTGGCAGAGTGAGGATGAAAGCCAGGTAGCTGGATGCCAGTGCTCTTGCTCGTTCCCACGGCTCTTCCTGGGGCACTGGCTGAACCTCTGTGCATATCAGCACCGGACAACTGTAACCCCTGCACGAGTCTGGCCTCCCCATGTTGTCGTCTCAGCCTCCCTCACCTCTGTCGGCTGGGCCAACTCCAGCCCCAAGATACAACCACAGCACTTCCTCACTTTTGGGAAATGGGAAATCGGCTCCCCTGGGGCCTCCAGTGCGTCTGTATTAATCCTGTATTTATTACTGGCCCACCGATTTCCAGGCATCATGGTCAGTTCTGGATGACAGTGGAAAACAAGGCTTCCCACGAACATGGTGCAGCTGTGGCTGGATGTACTCACCTCCCACCTGAAACAATAAAACCTCAAACAGAATACAAGACAGTTTCCAGACTTTGGACACCAGGCAGCACAGGGCAGGGATGCCAAGAAAGAGGAAACATACAAAGTGAGTCCTACAACTCCTGGTCACGCCCTGCACAGTCCTCAGGCATGGACAGAGAGAGGAAGACCAGGCAGAGCCCGGATGACATGAGGTGTTTGAGAGGGGAGGGGGGTGTTTAGAGATCATAAGGCTGAATACGAAAGAGAAAGACAGAGAGAGAGAGAGAGAATCTCAGAGAAAGAGAGAATCTCAGAGAGAGAGAGAATCTCAGAGAGAGAGAGTGTCAGAGAGAGAGAGAGACAGTCTCAGAGAGAGAGGGAGAGAGAGAAAGGCGTCAGAGAGCGAGCGAGAGGAACAGACTTCGAAGAATGGCAGAGGGTCTCCCCTGAGTCGTTGGCTGGATACTGATTAGTGAACACAAATGAGGTGTCACCTAAGTTGGAAAGAACCACTGTAAAGTATCAGAGCAACAAGCTCACAGGGCTTTCACCAGCCAGAGAGGACCAACTCAGAATTCACAAGATACCTGACTAGATTAATCAGGACAAACTCTGCTTCAGCAGTGGGACAAAATTTGCTCTAGACTAAACAATGCTCTAGTCCTGCCTTGTAAAGCGTAAAAGCAAGACCCAAAAGAATAAAACTGCTTCTATACAGCTTAACTGTCCTAGAAAAGAACTCAAGAATATTTACAGAAATACACAAATACTCAGCATTCACCAAAGTCAAATCCACAATTTCTGGCATCCAATTAAAAATAAAAAATAAACTAAACTAACAAAACAGACATACAGAGAAGTAGGAAAATATGATCCATGATGAGAAGAAAAAGCAATCAATAAAAAAAATCCAGAAATGAGAAAATAGGTACACAAGGATATTAAAACCTTATTAACTGTATTCCATATACATGTCTAAGAAGGTCCAAAAAACCTAAACCAAACTCACTGCCATTGAGTCATTTTCCGACTCACAGCGACCCCTCCTTGGGTTTCCAAGGAATATCTCTATGGAAGTAGATTGCCCAATCTTTCTTCTTAGGAGTGGCTGGTGGGTTTGAACCAGCAGCTTTCTGGTTAGCAGTCAAATGCGTTAGGCCCCACAGCACCAGAGCTCCCGTCCAAGAAGATAGAAGAAAGCATAAACATATGAAGACACAAAAACGTCCCCAATCCAACTGCTGCAGATGACAATGGCGTCTGGGACAGAAAACACACTGCTGGGGTTCACAGCAGAATGGATACTGCAGACAGCAAACGTGAAGAGAGACCAGCAGAAAACATCCACCATGAGGTACACAGAGAAGACCGATTTACACCCCACCCCTCATCCCTTCAACAAAAGAACAAAGAGTCAGTATATGCTGCGGGCAACTTCAAGTACCCTGATGCATGCAGGCACACACACACATGCATACACATACCTACACACATACGTGCACACATACACACATACATACACATGCATACACAATACACGTACACACATACACACATGCCTACACATGTACACACATATACACACATGCATAATAATGCACATACACACACACCTACATACACACACCTACACACATATGCATGCATAATACATGCACACGCAATACACATGTGTGCACATAAACACATAATACACACACTTGTGCATATACAGACATACATATGCATGCTTACATATGCACACACACGTACACATGCATACATAACATACATACACATACACATACCTGCATATGCACACAGAGACAGCACACACATATACATGCACACACATATACACACATAATACACACACATACATGCATAAAACAGACATGCATGCATGTACACATACCTACATATGCACACACACATAATACACATGCACACATAATACACATACAGAATCACACACATACATGCACATACATATATATGTACACACATACACATACATAATTCACATTCACACACATACATACATGCACATACATACACATGTAACCCAAACATACATACACACATGATATGCATGCATACATAATACACTTACAGACACACATGCATATACACACATATGCATACACACATACACAAACATACACACATGCATGCATATATATACATATACACATGCATATACATATATAAACATATACATACATAATAAACATATGTACATGCATGCACACACATACATACACATGCACGCATACCATGCATACACAACATATATACACACATACACGTATTTATACATATATACATGCACACATGTATGCACACACATTTGTATACATATATGCACACATACACACAGATATGTATGTGTATGCACACACACATGACACACATGCATAAATAATACACATATATGCATACATACAAGCATTCATATCTATATATAATATGCACATACACATACATGCACACATACATGCATACATTCAACTGGGATACCTAAAGGTGATGAGGGTAGGAGACAATGTTTGAAGGAAAGATGACTACAATTTCCCTTTTTTTTGGAAATTATAAAGCTACAGATCCAAAAAACCCAATAAACCCCAAGCAAAAGAAACATGAAGAAAACTACAGGAAGGCACTTCATGATCAAATTGCTTAAAATGGGTGAGAAAGAGAAGATCTAAAAAGCAGACAGAGTGGGGGGAAAGATTCCACAAGAGGAAGAAAGGTGAGCATGACAGCAGATTTCTTGTTGGGACTTATGAAAGCTACCAGGCAGTGGAACCACATCTTTAAACTTCTGAAAGCATGAGGCTGGTGCTACTGGGTATATGCCCTAGAGAGAAAAAGAGTGGTGACATACTCAGTATGTGCGCACCCACACTCACTGCAGCACTGTTCACAAAAGCAAAGAGATGGGGACAACCTAAATGCCATCAATGGATGATCGTATCAACAAACTCCAGAGTGTACACACATGGAACAGCATGCAGAGGTAGGGAGCAATGGGGGTCTATGAACCATCTCACAGCATGGAAGAACTCAGAGGCCATTATGCTGAGTGAAACTAGTTGATCACAAAAGGACAACTATTTTATGTGGCCTTTATCATAAAAAGTCAAGAAAATGGTTTTCCCCTGAAATAAATAGTCTCTGATGGTTACCAGGGGTGGGAGAAGGAGGGAAGGTAAACCAGTAACCAGAGGGTAGACACCTATTAACTGGGATGAAGGGGGAGAAAGGGAAGAAAGAACAGATGTGGGTGGGGAGCCAACCCTCAATCTAGAGCTCTACACTCAGGAGAATCAATGGCAAAATGGCAAACCACTGAGGGGTACTACAACTGAAAGGACCCATTGCAGCAGACCCACACTGCAAGGGTCATTAAAGGTGTCCTCAAGAGAGAAGGGATGTGCCACCAGATGGAGACCTGACCTGCACAAACAGAGGCAAGGCCAGAAACGGCAGGTCTGAGACAAGGGTGCTCTTTTTTTTCTACCACAAATGGTGAATGAAACATGCTGCTGTTGTTTCTATTGTGTGCTATTAACTCAATTTTGCCTCAGTGACCTCCTGTGAGAGTTGAAACTTCTCCATAGGGTTTTCTAGGCTATAATTTTTATGGGAGATTGGTGGGTTTGAACCACCCACATTCCAGTTAGCTGCTGAGTGCCTAACCGCTTCACCACCAGGCTCTGCTCCATTCTGCACTTAGCACATCACATATCCATTAATTATACACCTTATCACATCTCAGTGATTTCTGGCACCCACACCTGCTTCTTTCCAGGGTATGTGACCCTCAGAAAGAGGGCTGGGACAGTGCAGAGGCCTTCTAAGGTCCTTGGCACACAGCAGGCACATAACCGTTCCAGATGGACTAGCATGTGGTTGTCGCAGATCACATTCACGCCTGGTGGACAGTACTCACACGCAGGCAAGCATCACACATGGTTGCCTGCCAACCAGCAGCCATATTTCGTCCTGGGTGCATCTCAATCATCCAGACCTAAAGCTTGTGTCACCAATCCTCAGTGAGGTCACACTTGAACTACAGCAGAATCCCTGCTGGTCTACTGTGTCACGACTGTCCTCAAGCCAGTTCTGAGGACAGACATCTATGTTCGTTACAGACAGGACTTCCAGAGCTGGCCTGGCCGCTGCACACAGGAGCTCACAGCAGCATCTCCTCCTGCTCCTGTGCTAACTTCTGGGCCTCCCGTGCCCGCAGCCCAGCAGTGCATATGGCATCTGGAACCCAAGCACACCGGGCAAGTCTCCTCTCTGTCGTCTGGGGTGCCAGATAGCCAGTTCCCAATTTAGAAGACTATTTTTGTGCTCTGCGTAGCTACGATCTCCACCGACAGACGGAAAGAAATGTCACTCCTTAGACAATCATAGGCGGCTTCGGAGTCTCATTTAACAGTTATATTTACACTTGTAAACGATGCTGGTGTTTTATTTTAGACAACGAAAGCTCTAGGTCTGTGCCTGAGATGGAGAGGGCATAATTCTTTCCAAGCCCTGAAACCTTGTACAGCATCCAAAAGCTCTAGTTGAGAACATTACCCCTTGAAGCATTCCCCCAGCAACAGGGCCGAGAACGGTGCCATGAGGGGTCCTCCTCTCAAGGGGGCAAAGATGTGCAATCTCCTGAAGGAGCAGGGGCTGGAAAGAGGAGAACCTGCTCCTGGGAGAGTGTTGCTGTTGGAGAAGTGATGCCTAAGGACCATGGTGCCAAGTAGTTCACAGGGCGTTAAATGCAGGTGACAAAGCAACCCTGCAAAGACGGCAGATACAGTAGAGAGGTTCAGGGAGCTGAGCTGTGGACCCTCCTGCCCCAAGTGCACCCCTACAGACCCAAACAGGTTTCAAAAGGCCAGCTGCAGGTCTGTTGGGACAAGTGCTGGACTTATCATGCTGTCGTTACAGCTGGGGCTTCTTCCCAGCCAGAGGGGTCGAAGGCAGCTGCCATCCAGATGTCCCTGCCACCCCACCTGACTCTCTCTGAGAGCAGGGAAAAGTGAGGAGTGGAGTCTAAGACAGTGCCACCCAATGGTACTGTCCGCTATGATGGAAACGGCCTACCCCTGCCTTATCCAACACGGCAGCCATGAGCCACACATGGCTACTGAGCCATGGAAATGCGGCAAGTGCAGCTGAGGAGCTCAACGGTTGACATCACTGAATTTAAACAGAAGTAGACATGTGGGCAGTGCTGGCCTAGACTAAACAGGAACCTGGAGGGTTGTGTTTGCATGCAGACTCGACACCAGGAGTGGATGGGAGTCATGTCCAGCCACTCAGTCTGTCTCACAGGCCCAGTTCCTCACTCCCACCAAGGCTTAGTTATATCAGCAGCAAGTGGGACAGCAATAGTACAACCCACAACAGTGCTTGGGGACAGGGTCTAAAGGGACCTAGGCCACAGTGTTTTCAATCACCTCACACACACATGGAAGCTGCACAGTGAATAAGGAACACGATGAAGAGTTGATGCATTTGAATTGCAGTGTTGGCCACGAGTACTGACTACACCACGGACCGCGAGAAGAACGAACACATCTGTCCTGGAGGAAGCAGTCAGAACGGTCCTCAGAAGGGAGGGTGGTGACTTGGTCTCAAGTCCTTTGGGTGTGTCATCAGGAAGGACCAGTCCCCGAAGAAGGACATCATGCGTGATAAAATAGAGGGTCAGAGAAAAAGAAGACCACTCTCAACAAGACGATTGACACAGTGCTTGTCACAATGGGCTCCAACAGGAACAATTGGGAGGCTGGTGTGGGACCAGGCAGTGTTTCGTTCTGTTGTGCACAGGGTCACTATGAGTCAGAGCTGACTCAATGGCACAAAACAGCAGCAACAACCACACACACACACACACACACACATTTAGGTTTATATTACGTGTGTGTGTGTGTATTATATTCATATACATATATTTTATGGATCACAACAGAATATTGTCCAAAAGAGTAAACAAATCTATTTTAGAAAAAATATACTGAGACTTCCAGTAAGATGGAGAAATAGGCAGACAAGTGACAGAGACCCTCTCCAACAAAGAAAAGAAAAACCAATTGAAAGAGATACAGAAGGTAATCCTGAAGCCCTGAGCTTTGAAAGGAACTCTACAGAAGTGGATTAGGCACCAACTAGTGGAAAAACCTGAACAAAAATAGTGAGTACGGAGACGGTCAGAACTGCAGACTGTCAGCTACTCTGATGAGATCAACAGCCTGAATATTTCCAAGTGATGTTGGGACCTGAAAATTGACTTAAGATCAGTGCCAGTCACCAAGGGCCGCAGGGACACCTTCTCTGGTGCCCTATGACTAGGAAGTGAAACAGCAAAGAGGGAGACAACCTGAGCTGTGGACTTTCTGCCGTCCGGAGGGCACAGCCATTTTGATTGTTTACAAGTGGCAAGCATTTTGGATATTTAAAATGACCGAGGGCGCCGCCACTTTGAATGTTTACAAGTGGCAACCATTTTGGATTTTAAAGCCATAGCATTCTCATTCGGATTCCAGGGACCTAAGAACAGGTTCTGTTTGCCAGGGCAGCAAGGACATACGAGAGTCTGACAAAGGAAAGGAGTCATGGGCTGAGTGTGTAAGTGCTGTCAACTAGTGAACAGAGGAGCACAGCACAGTACCCTGCCTGTATAGATAACATACAAATAAAACAAAGAAAACGAAAATTGTGGGCAAGTCACTCCAACATATAATCACCAATTAAATATAAACACAAAAACGTCACAATGTCTCAGAGACAACAGACCATCACAGTCCACACAAAGAAGCAAGATAAAGCAGGAGAAACAAGGGACCAGGATACATACCCAAAACACATCCCTGAGGAAGATGCAGCACTGGAACTCCCTGATAAAGAATTCAAAAGAATATATATATATCAATCAAAGGACTGAGAGACAGACCAAGGAAAACACAGACAAAACCATAGAAGAATTTTGGAAGAAAATACAAGAGCAAAATGACAAAATCAATGAAAAATTAGAAATGATTCTAAATCTACAGATAGAAATCCAGAAGATTAACACTAAATTGTCAGAAATAGATAACACATTGAAAGGGCAAAGGAGTAGAATTGATGTAGTGGAAGACAGAATTAATGAGATTGAAGACAAATACCTGAGTACTTCTTTGGAAAGGGATCAATCAGAAAAAAGATCAAAACAAAATGAAGAAAGCCTAAGGATCATGTGGGATACCATCAAAAGGAATAACCTATGTGTCACTGGAATTCCAGAACAGGAAGAGAAAAATAAAACCACTGAGAAAACTGTCCAAGATTTGTTGGAGGAGAACTTCTCTGATATAATAAAAGATGAGAATATATCCATTCAGGAAGTCCAATGCACCCCAAACAGGATAGACCCCAAAAGAAAAACACCAAGACATATCATCATGAAACTCACCAAAACCAAAGACAAAGAAAGAATCATGAGAGCAGCACAGGAAAAATGAAAAGTTACCTACAAAGGGCAACCAATAAGACTAAGCTCGGATTTCTCAACAGAAACCATCCAGGCAAGAAGAAAGTGGAATGGTAAATATAAAACACTGAAAGAGAAAAATTTCCAACCAAGAATTATGTACCCAGCAAAACTGTCCCTCAAATATGATGGTGAAATTAGAACATGTCAAGATAAGCAGAAATTAAGGGGATTTGTTAAAACCAGACCAACCTTACAAGTGATGCTAAAGGGAGCCCTTTGGACAGAGAAACAACAACAACCATCAACACCTTACTATTAACACACATGATGATATAACCCAGAAACCAATCCAGCTATGGAAGTATTCAAAGTAAAGAAGCCTACAAGATTGTAAACAGGGAACCAGAGACACCAACTGACAAATGAGGACAACTACAAACCAAAAAGAGGAACAAAAGTCTGTATCGTTACAGAACTTCTAGATGGTAGGGAAGTCAAGACAACTACAAGATAGAATGGACTGATCTAAACTTGGGAAGAAAACTATAAATCACAGGGTAACCTTAAAGAAAAGTGATAAACCTTCACATCAAAATAAAAAGAGGACCAGCATAAATATACAGCAAATACCAAAACAATAGCAATGAAGGAAGTGATAACATGATTCACAAACAAAATGAGCTCAGCATAGAAAATTATACGGAACAAAGAAATCAACACAATGAAAAAGCATATGACAAAAATGACAGCAACAAATTTATATTTGCTGATAATTACATATCTGGCAAGGGACTTATCGCTAAGATTGATGGAAAACTCCAATGCTTCAACACCAAAGGAATTAACAGTGCAATTGAAAAATGGGCAGAAGACATGAATAGACACTTCACCTTGGGGGATATTCAGGTGGTCAGCTAATACATGAAAAGATGCTCACAATCATTGGCCATCAGAGAATGTTAATCAAAACAACAAGATATACCGTCTCACCCCAGCACTGATGGTAAGTGTTCTGGTTACCTAGTGCCGCTCTGATGAGAAATATACCACAAATGGGATAGCCTTAACAAACACGAGTTTATTCTTACTATTTGGAGGCTTTAAGTCCAAGTTCAAAGTGCCAGGCTCTAGGCCCCTCAACCTTGGGGTCCTGCTCTGCCTCCTGCTCCCAGCCCACTGGAGCTAGAGGTGTTTCTCCATTCAAACAGCTGTTAGCTGCTTAGGCTGGAAGCCCCAAGGTTGACAAGTAAAAGGGCACAGTCCCGATGTTACCAAACCACACGGCAGGCCATTAACTTAAGTCCATTTTAAGTCCCAAGGTCGGCAGAGCATGGCAGACTGCTGAGCAACGACATGGCTACATGCAGGGTCCAAGCGTGCCATAGGCTAGAGACCATTCTCAAAGCTTCTCCTTAAATACAGGAAGCAGACCACATACCCAAAGGCAGTTACCCAGCTGCTTGTGGTAGATTCCACCATGGAGCTGATTGTCAGTCTCCTCATGGGGATTAACTACCACCAGTTGCCCAGCCACTCAACCAGGCCCAGCCAAGTTGACATACAAACCAAACACAGTAAAGTTCAACGAGACAGAAAATAACAAATGCTGGTGGGGATGTGGAGAGATTGGGACTCTCATACACTGCTTGTGTGACTGTGAGGTGACACAACCACTGTGGAAAGCAGTATGGCGATTCCTTAGAAAGTTGGAATTGGAGATACCCTTTGACCCAGCAATCCATTACTAGGTATACATCCTAGAGAGGTGAGAGCCAGGATAGGAACAGATATATGCACACTCATGTTCATCACAGCACTATTTACAACAGCAAAAAGATGGAAACAACTTACGTGCCCATCAGCGGAAGAGTGGATGACCAAACTATGGTACATATACTGGAATGCTTTGTGGCACTAAAGAATAATGTAGAGTCTGCAAAATACCGCATAATATGGATGAACTTGGAGGACATTATGCTGAGTGAAATAAGTCAATCACAGAAGGACAAATACAGTATTAGTTCATTATTGTGGAGGGTCAAGGAAAGGTTTATATATGGAGGGAAACTTTCTTTGTCGGTTGCCGGGGTGGGAGGGGAGAGGAGGGAACACTGCAAAAAAAATAAATAAATAAAAAATGCATTGACCCATGTCACTTTAGTTTTGCGTATTTCAGTGTACATAAATTATATTTCAATAAAATGCATTAAAAAAAAAGAAAAATATATCAAGAGTTTTCCTTAGAAGTAAGGAAGGCCACCCTTCAAGCCACTTACTTTGGACGTGCTGCTGGGGAAGGCCAATTGATGCCACGCAGGGGACATACTACGTGGCAAAGGGGAACGTCAGTGGAAGCAGGCAGCCCTCAAGGAGGTGGACGGACATGAGAGCCGTGGAAGGGGTTTCACTGCACCAAGAATCAGGAAGATGGCTGGGCAGGGCAGCAAGGCTTCACTTTGTTATAAGGCCACCCTGGGTTGGAGCCGACCCAACAGTGGGTGCACACGCACACACACACACACACATACACACAGGGTCTACGCACTGCATGTAATGGCTAAGGTCCTGGGTGGTACAAATGGGTTGTGCTAAATGGCTCATCTAAAGGTCAGCAGCACCTCGGAAGACCTGGCAGTGTGCTCTTGTAAAGATTACAGCCAAGACCAGAGCATCAGGTTAGTGTGTGCTCACATGTTCCAGAGGACAGCCTTTGGGATACACATCTCTGGGTGCCCATGTGCTGCTGTAAAGACTGCAGCCGAGACGGCCTCTGAGGTACAGGTCTGGTCTGAAACACACGGGGTCTCCGAGATGCGGAATTGACCTGGTGACCCCGTGTCGGGTTAGTGTGTGCTCACACGCTCCAGAAGACAGCCTGATGGATACGTGGCAACCCCGTGTCGGGTTAGTGTGTGCTCACACACGCCACAGGACAGCCAGATGGATACCTGACGACCCCGTGTCGGGTTAGGTGTGCTCACACGCTTCACAGGACAGCTTGATGGATACCTGGCAACCCCGTGTCAGGTTAGTGTGTGCTCACACGCTCCACAGGACAGCCTGATGGATA
>NW_006922169.1:511061-514380 GCF_000298275.1 Orycteropus afer afer
TTCTGTAAGTGCCACCTGTCACCCCTCTCCTAGGGTCAGTTCTCGAGCCTACCCTTACAGCATTTCCTTCAACAAAAAGGCGGCACAGGGATGACACCCAACAGTCAGCACAGCCATCAGAGTTAGAGCAGACGTTGTGGCGTGAGGCCCACCTTGAGCTCTGAGTGATCAAGGAGGACCGTGGTCTCTCCACTAACCTGCCTGTGATGTGCTTCAGTTCCTACTGGTCACCCACAGCTCTGCTCCCACAGGAAGCAGACTGCAGGGGCTCCTGACCTCTCCGAGGGATCCAGGCTCTGCCCCGTTCCTGCAGCCAGCTCTGGCATCACCCAGAATCCCGCCCTTGCCCACAGCGCACGTGGGCAGATATAAATTACATAGGCCGTGTGGTCTGAATGAGCACACCCAACGTGGCCACTCACCTCACAGGTGGGGCTCCCCTGCAATCCGGGCTAAGACAGCTGTGGCAGCATTGACCGAGCTCTGGTGAGGTAGTGCCTAAGGCACCTGATTGCCAACCAGAGGGCTAGCGGTTCAAACCCACCAGGCAGTCCTTGGAAGGGAGGTTGGGCAATCTACTTCCGTAGTGACAACACCTCAGAAACCTAAGGAGGGGTCACTGTGAGTCAGATCCAACTCAATGGCAGTGAGTTTGGTATTTTTTGGTGTCGGGGATGGGCTGGGGCAGAGCACAAGCCGGCCGAGCCCAGCATCCTGAGGGGAAAGAGTGGACGGAGAGCGGGTGGCCAGCCCCAGGGGAGGGTCCATATCCCCACAGTCGCCTTTCCCAACTACCCAGCCTTTGGGGGAGGGAATTTCCAATCTGAGCCTGGAAGGAGGCTGGGGGAGGGTAGAGGGGCCCTCTGACATCCCAGCCCTGGGGTGCGGCTAGTTCCCTGCAGATGAAAAGTCAGGAGACCCCTCCTTCTCACGAGTGCTGTTAGTGCTGCGCTCAGAGTCACTGGAGCGGGTGCTGCAGCAGTCGGCCGGGCACTGACACCTCTGTGCAGGGCTCTTACGGCTGCGTGCAGCGCCTGGCTCCTGGGTTAGAGCCTCTGCGGGGACCGCCAGAACCAGACGGCAGCCGGGAGCAGAGGTGAGCGGGACCTGGCGTGCTTCGCTGCTCGGGGTTTAGTGTCTGCAGAGACCCTGGGCATAAACGCTATCAGGAAGCAGCTTTCCCAAACGGCAGGGGAATGCGGTGTCCACGCCACACCTGCATCTCTGCCGTAAAGGCAGCTGTACATGCTTCCAAGGGAAACCGGCCAGCCACTCCACACTGCTTCCCCCCGCTCGCCGGGCACAGCCCGCCCTAACCGAACACACCAGTGCCCGCGGCAGCCTCAGAGAAGAAAAATGGGCAGCTCAGAAAACAGAACGGTGGGAGCAAACATAATTATGTTCCAAAGAGACGGCTTGATTGCTTAACCCACGTCACCCGGGGCACAAGGATTATAAAACTCATCTCTCTTCCCATCCGAGAGTAAACGGAGCTTCTGAATCATCTGAAAAATATTGCAGCCTCTCTCCCAGCCGGAGTGAATCAACGATGCTCATGACCCCGGAGGCATTGCCTCTCTTTGGCGTCCAGACAACCAACAACCCTGTCCGGTTCCATTACAAAGCAACATGTCACAGAGGGTTCCAAAGATCCCGAACCGGACAAAGTTGCAAGCCCCTCTGGGACCCTCCACAGACCAGGTGGGGGTCTGCAGCAAGCCAGAGTGGCCGCCATCCCGCGGCGGCGTTTTTACGACATCAAGAAGAAGCACCGTGAAATAGGAAATGTTGGGAAGCGCAAGGGTCGAGTGTGGCGTTATCCGCCAGCTATGATCACTGTAACCGCTGCGACGTGCGCAGTGGGTGAGCGCGGGGGGGGAGGGGGAACCTTGGCCACTGGTCATGAAAGTCGGGGAACACAGCCACCCAGGCCCGGTGGGCAGCTTTGTCCACCACCCCCTTTGTCACAAGGGCACAGGCCCGAGCACTAGGGGCAACCTGCAAAGGAACGAACTGCAACCTTCTGCCTTGGGGTTCAGTTGGGGGCCTATGGGGTGAAACGCGAGCTCCTCAGATAGGTTAATCCTGGACATAAAAACCCAGGCTCGCAGGAGAAGACCCGCTGCCGGAGGTACAACAGCGCCTCTCCTGCTCTCCAAAGCTCCCCTTAGGGGTCGCAGGCAGCCTGGGCAGGGCTGGCTGCACGGGCCCCGGGTCAGTGTGCAGGCCTGTCCCCAGGAGTGTGTGGGCCTGTAGTTAAACACGGCCACCACTAAAACTGGAGCTGTGTGAAGTCAGAATCAAGTAAATTCTATGAAAAACAAAGATAACGAACATGCAAACACTCTCACTTTCTCAGGATCTCCACTTTCTTTTCAACCCCACAGGCACCATCTCGGTCTATTATTTCTGCAGGGGTGCAAAGGCCGAACATTGCCAGCCGCTCTGCGGAGCACTGGGGGTCCGAGTCCACCCAGAGGTGCCTCGGAAGAAAGGCCTGGGAATCTCCTTCCTAAAAGTCAGCCGCTGGGAACCCCGGGAGCTCGGTTCTCCTCTGGCCACACGGGGGCGCTGTGAGCCGCAGTCGAGGGCAACCGGCTTCTTCCTGTGGGGCAGAGACCCCATAAGCTGTGTGCCCCTGCTTCTTATCTCCCAAGATCACACTCGATGACAGCAGCCCGGAATCAGCACGGATCACAGCACAGAGCTGAGCGGACACCAGGAACCAGGGCGGGCTCCTCTCTCCTGCCCGTTCCCACTAGGGCCCGTTAACTGTTCACAGCACACCCCTGGGCCTGGCCCACCCCTTCTACATCACCCTTTCCACTGACAGCACACTCAGTAAAAACAGTTTCACCACTTGACCTAATTGTGGGGGGCAGTTAAACCTCTTTAGCAGTGGGGGCTTATGTGACCAGAGAGCAGACCCACATTCCTGCTCACAGGAAGAACACAGGCTGGAGAGGGTCATCAGGGAGAGTTGTAGAGTTAACAGGAGCACCCACCGCAGACCACATGGACAAGGACCCCAGCAAGTGGCAAGGTGAAGACGAAACTGGAAACATGTTGTTGCCCCGTGTCATTGAGTTGGTTCCCACTCATGGCGACCCATGTACAACAGAACTAAACACTGCCCGGTCCCGCCCAGCCTCACAGAAGTCTCCATGTCGGAGCCCACTGCCACAGCCACTGTGTCCATCTATCTTGTTGAGGGCCTCCCCCTTCTTTGATGACCCTCGACTTTACCAAGCATGCTGTCCTTCTTCAGGGACTGTCCCTCCTGGCAACACGACAAGGTACATGACATGGTCTCACCACC
>NW_006922169.1:515320-520134 GCF_000298275.1 Orycteropus afer afer
ACACACACACCCCTCACAAACCCCCTGCCATTCTAACTCCAAACAGACGCTTTAGAAGAGAGTAGAACTGCCCATAGGGCTTCCAAAGCTGGACATCTTCACAAAGCAGGCCGCCTCATCTTTCTCCCAAAGAGTGGCTCATGGGTGGCACCACCGACTTCTTGGTCAGCACCCATGCTTTAACCACAGTGGCCCCAGAGCTGTTCACCACACTGTCAGGAGCCCACTACATGCAACCACATGCTGAACTGAATTTCCACACACTCTCAAAATGAAAGGCTATCTGAAGGGAAGACTGGAGCCTATCTCCCTGCCATCCTCAACATGCTGTGTTCTATTGTGAACCCTCAAGGGCAAAGAAACTAGGGGCAGCACGTGGAGAAGAGCCCATCAGGACAACAGCCCACCTTGCACCCTGCCAGGTAGCACAACAGATTGGGGAGTCACTTACTCTGGCTCATGGCTATCAGCAATTTTCTTTCCCAACGGTAACATGGAAAGAAACTTTTGCAAGCATGACACGTACCCCACAATGGAAATCTAGCTCAAAACGCAAGGGTTGGCAAAAACCGACAAACCAACAAACCCCACAATGAATTCTCAAAAGGAAATAGCCATTTAATTGCATTACTGACAACAGTTCAAACAAAGCCACCAGGACACACTTCTCTTCAGATGCATTTAGTCTCTAAGTAAGATCACATAGATGAGCTGTGGGATGGAAACATGGACATCACACATGAAGAAAGCAAACGGTCATCAAAGACAGGAGAGAAAGCAAAGACCAAAATGGGTGTCAAAAGAGACTCTGAAACTTGCTCTTGAACAGAGAGTAGCTAAAGCAAATGGAAGAAATGAAAAGATAAATGAGCTGAACAGAAGATTTCAAAGGAAGGCTCAGGAAGACAAAGCCAAGTACTATAATGAAATGTGCAAAGACCTAGAGTTAGAAAACCAAAAGGGAAGAGCGTGCTTGGTAAAAGTGGAAGGAATTGAAGGAAAAAAAATCAAGCCTTGAATTGCAATATTGAAGAATTCAATGAGCAAAAAAAAAAAAAAAATTGAATCAAAAGAAGATGGAAGGAATATGTAGAGTCACAGAACCAAAAAGCAATGGACAACATGCAGTGATGTCAGGAGGTGGCACATGATCCAGAAGAAATGGAACTAAAGGAAGAAGTCCAAGTGCATGAAGGAACTGGAGAGAAACAAGGCTCCAGGAATTGACAGCATGCTCACTGAGACACTTCCATAAATGGATTCAATGCTTAAAGTGACCACTTGTCTATGCCAAGACATTTGGAAGACACTACCTGACTGACTGGAAGAGACCCCTATATGTGTCCAACCCAAAGAAAGGAGATCCAACAGAATGTGGAAATTATCCAACAATATTATTAATATCAAATACAAGTAAAATCTTGCTGAAGATAATTAAAAAATGGTGGCAGTAGTATATCAACAGAGAACTGCCAGCAGTTCAAGCCAGATTCAGAAGAGGACGCGGAATGATGATTCCCCCTGATGACTCCCCATAGCCTGTGTCTTTCCTGTGAGCAGGATTGAACGTGGGCTGCTTTCTGGTCAGATAAGCCCCCATTGCCAAAGAGGCTTAAGTGGTCTCCCCTCCACAATTAGGTCAAGTGGTGAAACTTTTCACTGAGTGTGCTGTCAGTGAAAAGGATGATGTAGAAGGGGTGGGCCAGGCCCAGGGGTGTGCTGGTAATGGTGTCAGATAGATTCTGGTTGAAAGCACAGAATACCAGAGAGATGTGTACCCACATTTTATTGACTATGCAAAGGCATTCGACAGTGTGGATCATCACAGTTTGGATAACATTGCAAAGAATGGGAATTTTAGAACACTTAACTGTGCTCATGCAGAACCTGTACATAGACCAAGAGGCCTGTGTTCAAACAGAACAAAGGAGTACTGCGTGGCTTAAAATCAGGAAGACGTGTGTCAATGTCATCTCCTTTTACCATATTTATTCGGTCTGTACCGGGAGCAAATATCCTACAGATTGGAGTATCTGAAGAAGAACACGGCATCAGGATTGGAGGCAGACTCATTAACAACCTGCAATATGCAGATGACACAACCTTGCCTGTCGAAAGTGAAGACTTGAAGCCCTTGCTGATGAAGCTCAAAGACTACAGCCTTCAGTACAGATTACACCTCAACATAAAGCAAATAAAAATCCTCACAACTGGACCAATAAGCAGCGTGAGGATAAATGGAGACAAGGTTGAAGCTACCAAGGATTTCCCTGTACTTGGATCCACAACTGATGGCCACGGAAGCAGCAGTCAATCAAGACGTCAAACGCTGTACCGTCCTGGGCAACCCCCGCCCCCCGCTGTTGAGTCGATGCCGACTCATACTGGGCCACTCAGCTGCAAAAGTCCTCTTTACACAGTTAAGAAGCAAAGATGTCACCCTGAGGACTCGGCTGAGCCTGAGCCAAGCCATGGTATTTTCAGTCACCTCATGTGCATCTGAAAGCTGGCAATGAATAAGGAAGACAAAGAAGAACTGATGCCCTTGAATTATGGACTTGGAGACGACTACCGAACAGACCATGGACTGCCAGAAGAAGTAACCAAACCATCTTGGACGAAGCCCGGCCTGAACGCTCCCCACAAGCGAGGGCGGTGAGACAGCCTCATGTAACGTGGACGTGTCGTCAGAGGGACCAGTCCCTGGAGAAGGGTGTCGTGCTTGGTAAAGTGGGGCGTCAGCAGAGAAGAGGAAGGCCCTCAATGAGACGGACGGACACAGTGGCTGCAGCGAGGGGCTCAGGCAGAGCAAAGACCGCGAGGATGGTGCAGAGCCGGGCGTGTCGCGCTCGCCGTGCACGGGGTCACTGAGAGGCACCAAGTCGAGAGCGCCTAAGAACAACAACACGTAACAAGCCCAAACACACAAACTTTCTCCAGTGGACTGAGTTTTCTTTGGCTGAGTAGAGTCCATGAAATACGTAGACTGTCCCTAAGATAACAATAGGTTTGGTCATAGGGTAGTACCAATGAATTTCAAAAACCTAAAATGCTAACTACTGTATTTGTTACCATAATTGAGTAATATTAGAATTCAGCAACAAGAAGATACCTCGAAAATCTCAGAACGCCACCTCTGACTCCACAGCACCTCCCAATAAGGACCCCTGGTATGCACCCCCGGTGGGTGGCAAGCTGCTTCACACATTGTGCCTTCACCAGTGAGGGGACTGTTGAAGATGAGATGGTAACCATGTCCCCATGGGAACGACACTGGCCAGGAAACACCTGACATGTTTGAAGAGAGGGTATATGGGAGAGGCCTAACCCACAGGTTGTGGTTTGACATACTGCTCTGTGCCCCGAAGTCACACCGCCCTGGAAAGCATGTTCAAGGCACAATGTTCTTCCTGGGCGCTCTGCAGAAAGTGGGAAGACGGTGGGCAGACTGTTCGCACAGTTGGAACGCAGGCTCTCTGGCAAATTCTGCGCCAGCCCCTCCCTCAGTCCCGGAAGAACAGAAAAACCACGCGGCACGCGGCCCCTGCAAGCCTTCTCTTCCTCGATCAAAGCTCCCCGGCAGCCTCACCCGGGATGTTCAAACACAGCTGTAAATGGGAAGGCACATAAAATGACGTGCACTTCTGAAGGCCACATGCACTCTCAGGGCCTGCCTAATAAAAGATCCAAATTCGACATTTTCAGACTTTCGCTTATTAAATAGGGAAAATGTAAATTGCATGACCTGCATAAAAGAGCCAGTCATCCCTCCCGGTGCCTGGTTTTGAAGCCGGCTCCTTTCTTTTCGGGGAAAATTAGTTTGGTAACAGCTTCCTGTCCACAGGGAGTGCAGCCCCTTCCCACACCCTCACTATGCTGGGGTGCCTGGCCACAGTTGCTCAGGAGGGGCTGGGTCTCAGCTGCTGTGAAGACTGAAGCTCTTGTCAGCTGCAGGATGGTGGACACATCCTTGTTGGTCACTGAGACAGCCAAGGTCCAGCTGCTGTCCCCTCAACTCCAAGGTCTGGGGAGGGTAACTGTGTCCAAAAGACCCAAATCCATGTCTCACTACTCAGGGACAAGGTCTGGGTACAAAGGCCCTGGGGTGTCTCACACAGCATCAGGCCCAGCCTCGGCGTAATTGTCTAGGAGAACACTGTAGTCAGCAGCCCAACATCCCATTGCCTCAGCCCAAATACAGGAGCAGCCTAACTTCTCTCCTGCAAAGTGCAAACAGCCTGGAATAGACTCCAAATGCTCCCTGTGTTTGAGCTGGGTTCCACATGGAGGCTCCCCCCGTGGGAACAGTCACATCCTAGCCCCATCGCGTCACCACCCATCCATCAGTCTCGTCCTACGGTGGCTCTGCTGTTGCCGGCATGCTGGAAGCCGTACACTGGGATGGTCTCCCACGGTGCAGAGGTTTCGGCAGAGCATCCAGACTCAGACAGACTTGGAAGAAAGATGTGGCAGTCTAACCCGAAAGTCAGCCAAGGGACCCCTATGGGTCACAACAGAGCACTGTCCAATATGGTGCTGAGGGTGAGCCCCAGGTGGGAAGGCACGAGAAATACACAGTGGCTCCAGCCACGGACCCGAGCCACTGAGCACCAAAATACACGGTGGCCCCAGCCACGGACCTGAGCCACTGACCATGAGAAATACACAGTGGCCCCAGCCACGGACCTGAGCCACTGACCATGAGAAATACATGGTGGCTCCAGCCACGGACCTGAGCCACTGAGCACCAAAATACACGGTGGCCCCAGCCACGGACCTGAGCCACTGACCATGAGAAATACACGGTGGTTCCA
>NW_006922169.1:520419-521959 GCF_000298275.1 Orycteropus afer afer
GACCTGAGCCACTGACCATGAGAAATACACGGTGGCTCCAGCCACGGACCAGAGCCACTGAGCACCAAAATACACGGTGGCTCCGGCCACGGACTCGAGCCACCGACCACGCAAAATACATGGTGGCCCCAGCCATGGACCCGAGCCACCAAGCATCAGGAAGATGCTGCAGCCAGCATTCTGTTCTGTCTTAGGTGAGGTCGCCAGGAGTCATGGACAACTCCACGGCAACCAACGAGATCATGTCAGTAACAACTACCAGGAAGTCATTGCTGGTTTTCATCATCATCTATCTCATATTCTGGGTCCCTTTCATCCTCGCCCTCTGTCGGCCGCAAGACTTACCCTCAGCTTCCAGCACTTTCTCCCAACACCAATCAGGGCCCTAAACACCAGCTTCCCCAGAAAGTGACACAGCAGCTCTCAGCGTCCTTGGTAGTCAAGTTCTACCAAGTCCCTGCAGATGCTGAATTAACAAACACCAAACCAGCCTAGTCCAACCTCAGCTGGGAATGTGTTCACCAGGGATGCTGAGTGTTTGCTGTTTCGCACGTGTTTGTGAAGGTCCATGGCTACTGCTCAATGGCTAATAGTTAGTGTTGGAAACTGAGGTCAAACACAGGGTCATAGTGCTGACTGGGAAGGAGGACAAATCCAGGCCGTCCAGCCCCAACTCTCAGGCCCCCTTGATGGGGGACACATGCCAGAAGGCCAGCCTCCTCTGGGGGTGGACTGAGCCTCTACAGTGTCTCTGTGAGGAAGGGGGTCCAGTGGGACTTTGGAGGAAAGTTCTGGTCTGAAGCATGATTTCGGAAGGGCTGGAGACAAGAGGCTCCAGTCCCCTTCCCAGCATGCACTTCATCTACCAGCTCGGCCAAGCCACCGTCCGTCCAAGGCCTGGGTTAATTTCAGACGTGTTTGTTAACCCACCGGCACCCAGGCCTGGACAACCTTCCTGTCCAGCAGCTTGAGTGCAGCGGAGAGCAGGGGTGGGGCCTGCGCCCAAGGCATGCCCCAGGCATCTGAAGTGGGAATCCTCTTCTCAACTCAGCTTCCAGGGGCGCCTTGGTTTTCACAGACTTGGGCACTGGGTGTTGCTGGCCTTCTCGGCCCTCGGAGCTCACAGCCAAACGCTGAATGACACCTCTCCTGTCACTCGCTGCTCTGCCAGAAGAGAGTGTGCCCCTTCAGTGGGATGCCCGGCCCACATCCCCGGTGTCTCCTGTCCAGTCTCCGTCTCGGTCAGCCTCGGGGGAGCAGCTCGCAGCTCCGTGCACAGGTTAGATGAGCGACCTGCCCAATGTGGAAGCAGCACCAGCACACAAGGCAGTGCCTTCCAGAGAAGCAATTCAGGGAAACAGTGATCAGGTACCTGCCCCTCCTCTCACGGTCACCTCCTCCCTTCCCCCATGGGGCCATCTGCACGGGACTCCAGGGCTAGCCTGGACCGCTGCCCAGGACTCTGGGGTTAACCTGGCCCCCCGCCCAGGTCTCCAGGGCTAGCCTGGCCTTCTGCCCAAGTCCCCGGGGCTAGCTGGCC